>NW_022147058.1:0-105023 GCF_002938485.1 Sitophilus oryzae | reverse complement strand
AAAAAGAGAAGAGATATTCGAATATCATTTACCCTGGAGTTCGATTGGGTCCAATTTTGGTATACTTGCGTTTCTTTATAAAGATTTGTTTAATTAATAATTTTATTTATTTTATGAAACTTTTAAATTATGTGTTCGATATGTCGTGACACAGTCAGCCTTTATGCCGAACTAATCATAGTTATTAACTGTACTGTGTCACTTTTAAAAATCTACCTAGGTCTAAATAAATAACAATAACGTGGGACAAACGGAAGGAAAATCTTTATTATCAGTAGTTTGTCTTAAGTCAGCTTAACATTTTTTGGTAACTTGCATTACTTTGAAGTTAAATTCATATTTCCGATATTTCATTACTAACTGTTGTTCCAAAGATATATAGTAGACTTAGAGCATCGCCCCTGCGGTGTATGGTATGTTATTAATTAAAGGTAACCTGGAGAGGAGCAAAGGAGTGATTCTATGCTTTCGTTAAGATTATACATTGAATAAAGTATAAGTGTTATACTATGAAAAATGATATATGTTGTTTTGTAATTATTATTTAAAAAAAAAAAAACTGATTTTAATAGCCCCAAGAGGAAGAGTAAATAATATAAGGTGTATCTGACAAGAAAAAGAAAATAATGAAAGAAATCACACTACTGCATTATAGCTACCAATAAAGCAATTGGGATGACAAGTGTCAAGTTTGTTTGAATCTGGCAACTGAGCATATTTAACGCCGAGCTAATAAGGCCGTCGACGAGCTGTCGATGGACCACACCGGGAGAACGTTCAAAATTCTAATTATTATTCTGATTATATGAGTATGGATCGCTGCCATCCTAGTATGTTTGCTATTTGTGACAATTTTAGCTCTTCATTGAGTTATATTCATCTGTTGCGTTAGCTCTAGAATATTGGCTCTGTTGATAATGGCCTACTTGAGGGTGTTCCTTGTAATCTCATCGAAGCTGACCACAGCACACTTGGAGTGGAGATTCCACAATACTGAATAAAATAAACATAGATTGTCCAGTTTTGTCATTAATACTCATCATAGGGTAGAAAGTTGATTGTTTAAAGATTAAAGACTATTATCAATAGAATATTGATTTTGAGATTTAGGCTGACTCGATACGTACCGATGCGAACTTGTTTATTATCTTGGTCTTCTTCAGGTTCATTTTCCGGACACTAGGTTCGCTGCTAGTATATTCGTATAATCCTTTACACCAGGAATACAACAAAGATGAGGTATAGCACCAAAAACACACTCTACTTAAGCTTTATTGATGGACAATTGTTCGAGTCTTAAACAAACACACAACAAAAAGTCACGATGAGTAAAAAATGTATGGGCACTTTTTGAGTTTAAATTGGCACTGGTAAAACTTTCATTTTAAAAAAAAAAAAAATTAATTTTTCATTATTGTTTAGTGCAAACCGGAGAGTGGCCCATAATATCTGGTTGTAGTTTATGTCACTTAAAACCAAAATAATTAGTTTTTTGCACTACAATAAATTTAATTCAAGCAAAAATTCATTGAGTTAACAATCAAAAATCAAACCGACACAAATATGAAACGTGGAATCTAAACCCAATATCTAAGTCATGTACGGATACGCTGCATGGAAGTAAAGCAAATCCGCCCTTTGAGGCTGAATGTGGTGGCTTGGGTCAGGAAGCATCCGATTCTGGCCAGGCTGAGCTTTAAAGAGACGGGCTGTCAGGAATAATGCAACGGAGTTTAGATTGGATAAAGGTGCGCTCGTGAATCAAATCAGTGGTGGGTCGCGAAATTGTTTTGGTTCGCGACCGTTATACGCGCGATCTGGCGCTGCTATAGCGGTCGCTATAGGTCGCTAAGAACAACGGGAAACAAAAACAGAAATAATACTGTACTTCTCAGGATGTGTCAGATAGGGTCAGAACTGCTTACTCAGAAATCTTCTATAATAATACTTGATGCGCAAAATCTATAAGTTACAACCGCTCTCATTAAAGAACTTTCCGAACTGTGTTATCGGGATGATCAGGTGGATTACTGACGATGTACCTGATGTCCTACTTCTTTTCTAAGTACGAGATCGATAGTTCTAGCCGGAGCTGTAATCCCTTAGTGTATGATGTGGAATTATCTAAATTTCAAGGTTTTATTCTATCATTCCAAGTGACCAGCGTATCGATCGATTTGGTGAAAAAGTGCAGCATTAGGTAAGAAGAACTTAAAAGAAGTCTGTGGCCTAGTGAATGTGATAAAACATGCAGAAAACCATCGTGGATCCGTGGCATAGGACAGTCGTTTCTCCAAAGTTATTGTGATAGGCATGAGTATGCTCATCTAAGCATGCGTCTAAACACAGACGAATGCGTTATACTTTATAGAAGAGATATTACCGATCACTATACAGTTATATTTTAGAAAAGTAATTTTAAACTCTTTTTTTTTAATTTAATAAATAATTAGAACAAATCACTAAGTAATAAGAATTTGCTGAGTACAGGATAATTAGTGGCGCGATAGTAGTGTCAATTCGGAATAAAGCGAACAGCAGCTCCGAAAAATTTGTCTCATAAGTGTTAGGTGCGCTGTGCTTGACCGTTGCAGGAGTGACTAGCGCGCACAAAATAGTGTTTACACTGTCCTTTATGGCCACTTTCCAATCTAAACTTTGTTTCATTTATCTGAATGGTGCTTGAGTCCCTTGGACCTCTCTCGGCGAAAGCGGATGAGATTGAGGAATTCAAGAACAGGTTAAGACCAATGGCTGACATGTCTCTATCGAAAAGATCAGCCTCCACGCGGCGACTGTTTGTTTCTTCCATCAGACTGTACCATACTATAGATATTGGGCGTTAAGATCTCTGTATTCATATTTTGTCGGTTAAATTTTCTGGATTATTTTTGTTATTGTTCAGTGCACAAAAAACTAATATGAATTTGAGCGTGTTTAAGTGAGCATATAGTATTACCACGATAGGTATTACGGTCAACTATGACTCGGTCAGCTCATGTTGCTCTCATAAAAAAACCGAATATTCAACGTTTTTTAAGTGCTTTACAACCTAATAAGATGGCCCATCCAACATTTTTTATTTATCAGTAGATTTTTTGTTGTGCTTGTTTTTTTAATGTAGCTTTAACAATTCATCAACTAAAAGACTAGGAGTGCTGTTTTTTTGGTTGCTAGATCATCATATTTGTTGAATGTTCCTGGTGACAAGCGATAGCTTATACCCTAGGGGCAAGGCACCTGTTACAAAGTATCCGGGAGAGCAAAAAAATAACGCTCGGGGTACGAGTTATACATGGCAGGAGCGAGTATTCTATGTGGAATAACGACCTTCTTGGTGAATAAATTTAAAAATGATATGGAACTGCTGTGTGCTCCCACAGAGGTTGATTTTTTAGAAATCGGATTAGAGTGACTTGGACAAGCAGTATACTGTTTTATTTTATTATATTGGTGTGAGAGAGGTATCTCGCACTGACCAAGGTTGTTAGTATGGCAGTTGAAGTGGTGATCCGGATAGAGTTGCATGTTGGTATTAATCAACTATGTTAGAGTTAATAGTAGACAGCTGACGTAGTCAGGTTCTAGTAAGGTGTATTGATTGATGCTTGAGTGGTGCTGAGAGGAAGAGCTTTATAGGAATATTGTCTTAAAGATCAATGGTATAGAAGTGGATGTTATTATGTATAATTTGACATGGTTCCAAGAGGTAAAGAAAGGGAGGGTCATTGATTGTAGTGCTCTCAGAGGAGAAAGAAGTATATAAAGTATGTAATAAGGAAGAATTTGCGCGTCTTGTCTTTGGTGGTTGATAAGATAATGAATCTGGTATGTAAAGCGATAACTATATGTCAGTATGCTCCTTGGTTCGAGGAGGCTGCTGTTAGATTGTGTGATTAACTTGCGTGAGAGGTCGTTGATTTGACTATTTAGTGCCGCATACTCGAGCGTAATGATTGATGGATCGATCGGAAATAATGCTTGGATAATACTAGTGAAGCGAGGTGATCTGTGCTGGAAGATACAAGCTGCGACATCTACAACTCCGGTAGCTAATAGTGTCTATCAATACGATGACGATAGATTTAGGAGTTATGTAAGAGTGAGGAGAGGTGTGGACTTGTGTCCGTAACATAAAGGTAGCTGCCAGATGAGAATGATAGCTGCATGATTTCCTTTGTTGCTTTAATTGGGTGTCGGTTAGTTTGGAGTGTGGTGTATCTTATTGTAGCTACGAATTCTTTCGTAGATAGGGTGTGAAGGACGTGCGCTTGTATAGAAGTATGTAGATCTTGTTGAGTTGGTAGGTGGTGAACTGATCGCAAGGAAGCGCGATGTGGGGGTTCGGGCTATGATCGATGGTCCGAGAAGGAGAGTGTCGGCGATCACTAGACAGTGTATGGCGAGCAAGTAGGAATGAGGAGTACGAGATGGCATCAATGACGATCGATCACCGCTGTCTCGTAGCAGGATGTAAATATGTAAACAGTGCCCACTTGGAAATATAAGCAGTCTATAAGCTAGGAGACGATGTGTCTGTGAGCAGAGTGGAATAGTTGTGATATTTCTTGAGTGCGACACCTTGTTTCTAAAAGTCCTATGACTATATGACAGTTATTTTATTTTCTTGGATTTAGGTTCGAAAAAGGGTCTGATAAGTTTATCACAGAAGCGTGTAGGTGTGGAAGTTTTTGCATGTGTCTTTTGACGTTCTGGTGTGAGAGAGAGAGGTTTTGACTAGCGAACAATTAGTTATACTTGGCCTTTCTGGTCAGTTCTCTGGTGCACAGTGTTGTCTGCGTCATGAGTAGCATGTCTACGATGAGGAATGCTCATTGGGTCTAAATGCGTTAGGTACATGCCAAAAATTACATATAAAAATGATAGTGTTTAGCTGTATGTCGGCGAGCTAGCGCACCACCTGAGATCGAAGATTAATGTGTCTTTCTTGCGTACTGTTATGCTTCATATATCAGTTGGTATGTTCGCGCCACTGATAAAGGATGGTTGCCGAACATTGTGAGGATATCGTTTTTGCATGTGTGTGGAGAAGAAAAAAAATCTAACGAAAAATATGTGGTCCATGCTTTTGCATAATTTATACTTAGTAGTTTTAATTTAAATTGCAGTAAACCTTATGTGGTGTGAATATTTTATATGTAACTTTTTTGAGATATAATATTCGACACGTAATTTTTTTCCATATGACAACACACAACACTGAAGAAGGCTATAGTTAGCCGAAACGTTTTGTTTTAAACCAATAAAATAATGAAAACCAAAATGAAAACTTAAAATACAGCGTTTTTCCGAACCTAAAAATCCCAAGAAAAAAAAAAAATTTTAGAATACAATTTACATATAAAATGCCAGCGATCTTCATTTTCAATCACACGCAATTATACTTTCAATTAGCAATCAGCAAATACAAAATATAATAAATTTTAATATAATTTTTCGAGACATTGGTACTTGTGCAAAATAATACATATAACGAATTTTGTGAATTTCAATAATGAATCATTCACTATTAGTCAGATATTAGGAAGTGTTTTCTTGTATAATTAACAATTAAAAGTTAATCGATTTTTCAAACCCCAAAAATTTAAAATATATTCTAACATTTTACACAATATCTTATGTAATACATTTTTGGTTATATTGTAAAAACATTGCTGCATCTGTATGGTTCATAGTTTATTTGCCAAAGTATTACTTAATATATAATCAGGTATATATGTTTGGTTTATAACTGTATATTATGTATAATTTCATGTAAACTAATGATCATTTTTAAAAATACAAACCAAAAAATCGAGGAATAATTCATGTTTTCGCATGTATTTATACAACATATTTATTATCCGTAGTATCTACTAGCGTGAGTCATAAATCTCGCTCCAAGCTGTTTTCTATAAGAGGACTGGCCATTGATTAATGTCTATCGGGAGACTTTGAGGGTGCAGCCACACAATCCTAAAAACGGCGTATCGGCGTAACGGCGTAACGGCCTTGATAAGATTTCCAGTAATTCTATTGGCTGAAATTTTTGACAGATGAATTTGACAGATAAAATTTCTGACAGATGAATGTTTCAGCCAATAGAATTACTGGAAATCTATTCAAGGTCATTACGCCGTTACGCCGATACGCTATTTTTAGGATAGTGTGGCTGCACCCTCATCCGAGTTCTACGCACCGGACTGTTTGGGACTGTTCCACGACTGTTCATTCAGCCAAAAGTGTCCGCCAGGTGCTAAAACTACTCGCTTTGTGACGTCATTGTAGCCCTTGTCATGGTTATTAGTCCTTATCCGGCAACCAATAATACACACACCTGCATTATTGGTTACCGAATGCAAAACGTTCATTATTTAGTTCTGTTTAGTTTATTTATTTAAACACCTTATATGCACAGTTGCCAACTTAGCGGAATATCCGCTAGATTTAGGGGAATTTAATTTGATTTGACGGAAAACTATAAGCAGTTCATATTGACAGATGAGAGAGAAGTGTTTTACTGGTTGTATTATTTTCTCTATTAATACAAAGGCAAATTATTCATAATGTCAATACGTAGTTTAGTAACGTAGTTGTCGTGTAGTTAAAGAACAGGAGAACACATAGTTTTTGAAGAAAAACGACACGTAGTTAATTAGGTAATTTACGTCTTAATTAGCCCTACTCACTCTTTATAACACTTTTTTAGCATTAAAATAACTGTAAACAGCACTTATACTTTTACCCTCAAATTTCATTCGCAATCTTTAAAAGTAGTATCATGGACGCCAGAAAATTCTAATAATCGACCCAGTTTCCAAGACTTCACGCCCTGTAGCTACGAAACCAACGAAACACAAAGTAGAATCGGACCTATGTTGATATGACAAAACATACAATCTTATTCTTTACGTGAGCACTCCCCCCACGCAAAATGGCAACTGTTTTTTGAAAAACCCTGTATATTGTATATAGGGTCGCTGAAGTACTTATAGGACACAAGTCCGATTATTGGTAAATAATGAGAGGTATCCGCAAAAGTTTAGTACAAACTTACTAGGTTTTTTAACCAAGTATCTATTACGGGATCTCAACTCTAAGTATACAGGGTCGGTCACATCACACACAGTCGTGGCACATCAAAGTTTATTTTTTTAAATAACTAGGGTGATTTCGCCAGTAAGCCGGCCACCTCCAGTGGTCGGCCAAAATATTTTTATTGCTTATAATCTTAAATTTCCCGCGAGTTTCAGCTCGCTTCATCGGGATTGTTTTGTGTCTACTTTGACCTTTCCAGGTACAATAGCGTATCCAAATATTCTCTTTCTACTGCGGGTAATGGAGTGTACGAGGTCACGGTATATAAATCACATGGCAGGCCGACTCGCTTTTGCGGGAACGCTACGCACGTATATCCTTGCGCACGCCGTCATTATGGGTGCCAGCCAGGTGCCAGCAACAGAAATTAACCAATGTCGTAGTCAGTCGCAGTCAGTCGTAGTTTTTGTCATCGACAACAAACAGTTACGGCTAGTGAGCGTGCGGGTTTACATTATTTCGTTCTATTTTATTGACTTAACCATAACAACATTAGCCACCCAAGCTGGTTTAAACTCTCTGCTCCTCTTCTTCTGGTCCTTAAAACCTACAATATTATCACGACCACTACTTACAAATAAATTGCCTGATCATCAACTACAGAACACAAATATCGATCATGTTCATCGGTTCATCGAAACTTTTGCACTTTTCTTTTTAGAGTCTTAAATACACTAAGATTTTCTATCCAGATTTGAATATCTGATGTCTAAATCCACTACTTCCGATCATATATTCATTATTTTAGTGTCTCTGGGTCTCGTGAAAGATCTGAACGTGGAAGACAAAATAGATCTGGTCAGAGCATCTTGAATCATTTTTTGGCCCCGGGAAAGTATATCGTCAAACATTTAATAATTTAAAGTTCACAGTTACTTTTCCTGTTGCCTTTAGCTGAAATCTTTGCTTATTCTGTCCATTGAATATTAGACAAAATTTCGCTGTCCATTGAAGGGCATAATTTGTACGTAGCCTCTTTATAATCTGTTCAATATATATTTTATTGGATACTTATTTCTTTAATTCTTGTTTGTAACCTCGGGCAACGTTTTTTAATTTTCAAATTTGTTTTTTTTTTTTTTTTTTTTTTTTTTTTTTTTTTTTTTTTTTCATTTTTACTTTTTCGAGAGAGAATGCGCGTTAACGCGATTTCCCCCCTTTGTTTGTTGACAAAAGTTTGTGTGAACATAAACAATTCAGTTTCAGTCAACTACAGTATTTTTTTAATAGATTTTTTTTTTTTTTTTTTTTTTTTTTTTTTTTAAAAAATGTTTTTTGATACGTTTGTAATCCGGCCCTTGCACTCGGCACCCATAATGGTGTTTTCAAGGTCAAATTTTATAGAATTTTAAAACAATTTTTTTTTTTTTTTTTTTTTTTTTTTAATTTTTCAAGTTTATAAGCGCGAGGCGGCGGGGCGCGGCGCTGGGTAGAGAATTTTTTCCTGCTGCGAAGGGACTGCGCCCCCTATAGCGCGCTTTTGAAAAGCGGCAACGCTATTTAGCTATAGTCGAAGTGTTTTTTACTTACTGCTAAGTTAGAGTTTTTTAAAGGGCATCGAGTTCAAGGTACGGACGAAGAAGCGTATTTTTTGTGCTCTTCTAACAGAGTAAGAGGAAGAGGGGGTCAGGAAAAGTTTGGACTCATGCGATTAACAAAAAAAGAAAGAAGTTTGGAGAATTTTACAATCTTTTTCCAGATTTAATGAAAGACAAAATCATTTTTTTCAGTAATTTACAAAATATAAAGAAACATTTTACGCACTCCTCAATTGAGGGTTTTAGAAGAAAAAACACGGGGTATATCTACTCATCATATTTTTTCAAGAAGAGATAAATTACTAATCATTTTGTCGGGTAATTCGTTATTTATATTCTGATGTTTATATTAGTTATGTGGTCAATAAAAACCCTGATCTTTTTTTAATAATATTGTCAAGGATGGAATTATACGATAATATAAATAACACTATTGTAATATTAATATATTTCGTAAACAATAATTCGATTGAAAGGAAAGTATAAAACTAATTAAAGTCCTTGGCAATTTACCCAACAAAAGTAAAGTTTTAAAAAATCAAAGTTATAAGCATAATTGGCAATTGCGAAAATATTTCCTTTCAATACTACGAATTTTTAAATCATCAAATCAGCACTAAGGCGGTCATCGCACCGATATACCAATAATGCTGATTCGATGGATTCGACGTAACGAAACCAATAAATCAAAAATGTGCACCTGTTTTGGGGGAACAGTCCACAGTCGACAGTCGACAGTCGATATTCGATAGTAAGTTCGATAAGGTCGAGGTCGAGATTCCGGCATTGTCGTTACACTACCCTGACACTACCCCTGAGCCAGTGATGATGTTCGTGACCAATAAATTATAATATGGTAAGTACAACATTTAGTTTTATAATTATCCAAAGAAGAGCAGCTTGGGCGCCTGCCACCACATCACGGAGAATGTGTAATGAAATTGTTACTTTAAACCGGCGCCTCCCCACATATGTCCACACACCACGATTTTTGTGGGTTATGATTAGGGGCATAGCAAATAATCAATACTTCAATTACTTAATAATCAATTTAATTATCTACGAATAATACATTAATTATAAACACTAAATGTGTACTTAACATATTATAATTTTATGGACCCCGAACATCACTGGCTCGGGCGGTAGTGGTCAGGGTAGTAGTAGACGCCAATGGGAATCTCGAACGCGACCTTATCGAACTTTCTATCGACTATCGACTGTCCACTGTCTGACTGTGTGACTGTCCCCCCAACAGGTGACTTTTTTGTATTTATTGGTTCGTTCGTCGAATCATCGAATCAGCATAATTGGTCTATCGGTGCGATGACCGGTGCGATGACCGCCTTAGTGCTGATTTGAATGATTTTTACAAATTGTGTATTGAAGGAAATAATTCTTTCGCAATTGCAATTATGCTTATAACTTTGATTTTTAAAAACTTTATTTTGTTGCCGGTAAATCCGGCCAATTGAACTTTAATTTTTATCGTATCCCTTTCAATCGATCTATTAATTACGAAAATATATTATATTAAATACTGTTATTTTATATATCCGGATATTTATATATTATCCTTGACATTTATTAGTGTAATTTAGTTATTATTTTAAATGTTGTATGATTGTCACTTTTGTTAAATTTATTTTGGTATGATTCCAGTTGTTCTTCTTCTTAATTCTATTCCCTCAATTATATTAAACTCTTTGACTAGAAAGGCATCTTCGGTTTCCATCTGTCTCTAAGTGAGGGAAGACTAAAACAATAATCATATTCCCTTTAATGAAATCGATTTGCCCCTAATTTACTTTACTAAAATAACAATTCGCATTGATACAATAATCACTAGTTCCTAGTCAAAAAGCCAACTGAAAAGACTCGAATGCAAAATTATTTCCTTTGTGAGTACGCACACTGCAACGCGCCGAAACGCGGGATACGGAAAAAAGTTGCTAGAGAAGTCTTCCGAATTCTTGACGGAAATCCCGCGGCGCGCTTCTGCGCTGCGCGATCTAATGTGCGTTGGTCCATTTAAATACATGACAAGCAGACAAAAGAAATTTTCACATGGCGCCGCGCCGCGGCCTAGTGGGCGACAACCTTAAAGGTTTCCACTAGACCGCTGGGCGGCGCGGCGCTGGGAAGAGAATTTTTTTCCGGCTGCGAAGGAACTGCGCCCACTATAGCGCGCTTTTGAAACGCGGAAAGCGCTATTTAGTTATAGTCAAAGTGTTTTTTACTTACTATAGTTTATTTTTAAAGAAATGAGTTCAAGTACGGACGAAAAACCGTATTTTTTGTGCTCTCTATCAGAGGAAGAGGGGGTAAGGAAAAGTTTGGACTCATACGATTAACAAAAAAAGAAAGAAGTTTGGAGAATTTTACCCTCTTTTTCCAGACTTCTAATAAAAGCACAGCAGATCATTTTTTTCAGGTATTACAAAAATATAAAGGAAACATTTTACGCAGCTCCTCCAATTGAAGGGTTTTTAGAAGCAAACACTGAGTTATCTCTACTCATCACTATTTTTTCAGCAAGAGCACAAATTAACTAAACTACTTTTGAATAATTCCTTCATTTATTCTGAATGGTATTTAGTTTTTTTATGTGGTGAAAAAACCCTGATCTTTTTATATATTTAGGTTAATTTTAGAATTTAAAAAATTGGAGATTGGCACTTTTGGTTAAAAAGTGGAAGATTGCCGGTTTTGCCTCTACACCCCCCAATTATATTAAATCTTTGATAGAAAAAACATTTCGTCCATCTGTCTCTAGTGAGGGAAGACTATAATATAAATTATCATATTCCTTTATGAAAATCGATTTGGCCTAATTTACTTTAAAATAAATTTAAGCCAGTGATAGCTATCACTGCAGCAGTTCCTATGTTCTAGTCAAAAAGCCAACTGAAAATACTCGAATGCAAAATTATCTGCTTTGTGAGTACGCACACTGTAACGCGTCAAAACGCGGGAGACGGAAAAAAATTGCTAGAGAAGTCCTCCGACTTCTTGACGGAAATCCCGTGGCGCGCTTCTGCGCTGCGCGCTCTAGTGTGCGTTGGTCCATTTAAATACATGGCAAGCAGACAAAAGAAATTTCCACATGGCGCCGCGCCGCGTCGCGCCGCGTTCTAGTGGGCGACAACCTTTAGCCTGCCGTGTGATTTATATGCCGTGGTAGAGGTTTGGTTGCTACTGGGTCAAACCTTATCTCCCTAAATTGGCGCGCAAAATTAACCGTTTCGTCTGTGTCTTTGTGAACAAGTATTCAAAAATGGAATAAAATAAAAAAAAAAAAAAAAAAAAAAAATAAATTTTTACAACACGGATACGACTTCCCAAAACAGTATCCATTATTTTAACTCATTGTCTTGGTTCAAAACGGTTTTTTAAGACGATAGAATAATATGTTTTGTATAATTAATATATGCACCGAAAATATGTTTAGATTCATCACATATAGTAGAGATTAATAACATTATGACAAATAAATATAATATCAGATAAACACAGAGAAACACAGGACATCATATAGGATAACGGACACACAGACCAATAAAGGCCGTGATACTACACATACACAGAACACATACAAAAAAGGAATTTTCTTTTCTCTTTATCTGGTTAATAAAAAATTGTAATAATTTTTTTTTTTTTTTTTTTTTTTTTAAGTATTTTGTATGATATCTACAATTATAAGTTAGATAAGTAAGTTAAGTAAGATGAATAATAATACAATTTCTATAGGATGTTAAATTTGATGGCCGATTACTGACAACAGTAGAAATTGATGAATGTACCAGTTGTCGGCCATAACGCTCTCTTCTCTCTCAGGAGATCGTCTATTTATATATATATCATGCTATGACCGCCCTTGTCTGCTGTTATAATAAGCTCTCTCGAAGTAAAATGTGTGGTTATAATTTAATTCCAGAAATAATGCGACCCTAGAAACGATGTGATAGAAAGTATCATCAATATTCTGAAGAAAATATTGACAAGGCTTGGAATTCTATAAGAACGTGCCACGAACTTCGCGGTGAAAGCCTTGTAGGAATTACAGGTGTTCCACGTACACACTGTATCAGGACCGGCTTCCGGGACGGGAACTTAAGTAAAGGCCCGGAAATAGGAACCCTGATCCTTACTAAGTATTGCTAAAGACGAAAAAAAAATAAGTAATTTTTAATATATTTAATAATGATGTGGAAGAGAAAATTATGAACGCGATAAAAAAAACAGTGGAACTTATTTCGCGACCGATGCAACATAATATGGTTTTAAAAGAGAAATTAGCAAACTCCATTAAAAAAACGGCAAACAGGGAAGAGAAATGGTACTACAGTTCGTACTCCTCTTTTCGCCGTAGACATCCCGAAATATCCGACCGTTTTGCTGATATTATTAGTTTGTTACAAAACCTATCATTCATGAAAAAATAAAAAAATATACAAGTCCAAATACGGGTCTGTATTCTCAAAAGACGCAAAAGAATTTCTGACGGCCGAAAACTGGTAAGGTCGCGGCCGACTACTAGGTCATTAAGGGCCGACTACTAGAAAAAGTGCTATTTCAGAAAGAAAATAAAAAATAAAATATTTTAATATTTTCTAGGCTATTTCTTTCTTACTCCCTCTCCTAGTACATGTATATGCTTGAGAAAGAGAGGTATATAATTATTTTAAAATCAGAGCAACCCAAATTATTAAAATACATAATACACCATGATCAAAAAAGGCCGACTACTGGCGAAATCACCCTATTATATTATTGCATATTTCGATTCTTTCCTCAATTCTAAGCAAAAATGAAAATACACACAATGTACTTCAAACCAACCGTTTCCGAGTTATTTACTTATTTTGAAAATATCACTTAAACAATTTTATTTAATTAATTTCGATGTTTGGTTTCATTTAACGATGCCATTCTGCGGAAACTGTGATACTTAATAATATTTGACATTAGTTTCCAAGTTAGCATTTATAGATGTATAAAATGAGATAATTATCAAGTCTGGAAATGACTAGATTTTCGTTTAACATGTCAAAATAAAAATTTCATAATTCGGAAATGGTTGAATTTAGGTCCATTTTGTGTATTACGATTATGAACTTAAATTCAATAATGATGATCGACCCGAGATTGTTGTATTTTAATTGTTTAATTTTTAACGTTATTTAAAACATATCTGGGTCGATGTCATGAAGGTAACCGATCTCTTGGGCCTTATTATTTTATCAAATTGGTTTACTAGAATTATATTTTACATGATTTTTCCCAAATTGATATAAACCCAAGTTGACATATTTATTTAAATATTGACAATATGAAATTTATCGTGGCAACTACAGCAATGTCCAAGACCTGGAAAAAGCTATCAGGCAAGATATGAAGAAGGCTTTAAGACATTTGCAAACCCATTCCGTTATAAAAAAAGAACAATATATTCAGAGATTCAGTGGTAACAGTTTAAAAGTAAAATATTTCAGTACCAAATAAAATTTTAAAGTGTATGAATTTACTTCCCCTGGGAGATGCAAGACCTTGTCGTTGGTGGGAAGCTCCTTGTCAGGTGCTGGAGGCATCTCCTCTAGCACTGTAGCTCGGTCTAAGAAGCATCTCACTCTCTGGTCCCTGGCTGTAGTGTCGTGGCCAGGGAATTGCACCAAGACATACAACGATGCCGGACATGGCTATCCTGTCTCCTGTCCCCTGTCCATCGTACAAGGCACCCTTTACTGACTGTGGTCATGTTTCACGGGTAGAAGTGTGTGTGTGGGGGTGGGGGGGATCTTGGCTTTATTTTCGAACTTCAATGTAAGTACATCGAGTTGGCGAGTCATCAACTCGAGGGAGGAGGGTCATGGTCAGGTCCTCACAATAGGAACTGACCTCAAATCCAAGGAGGCAATAGAGGAAGAGGGACATATCCTCTATTATAGATACGGGACAACACCGGTTTCAGGGTTAAGGAGAGACCAAGTTAAAGAGGTGGAGAAAGTGGAGACAGATCTTCCAGCCTACACCCCACGGGTACCTCAGGTGGAGGTGGAGGCAAGCTCCTCGGCTGTGGAGAGAACGGAGTACCAAACTCCAACCGTGGAAGGGTGTGTACCCTCGGAGCCCCGGGCTATTACCTGTCCTAGTAACTAATTAAAAGACTAGTTCAAGGGAATCTATTTAGTCGGCAGATCCGAGATATAATACAAGGCGACGACGATGGTTCGGCCTAATCTATTGCCACAGCCGGCGTAATTACCACGGAAAATTGACGTGGATACTAGTTTTGATTTTTAGTTTGTTCTTTGAATAACTTATGGGAATATTTCACTTTATATATAGGTATATTTCACTTTATATTAAGAAATGTCTTATAAAATAAAGTAGATATTCTGCATTTTTAGACAAAAACAAAAAGCTTGAAGTAAGGAAAAATGCAATTTTTTGTATTTTTTCGTATTATTTGCTCCAATTGATTTGTGATATAGTTTTTTAACTCTGTTCTTTTTTATTTTTTTTATCTGTCATAAAAAACTTACTTATAGCCTTGTTTATATATTCTTAGTTGTTCAACCGACTAGACAAAATGTGCTGCCAACTGGAGGACAAATCGTGAACCTTTCGGGGCGAAGTCAAAAATATCGATTATTTTCGTTATTTTCCTCAGAGTAATGTAATAATATAGCCCCGGGTTTCTGCGAACTTTAATAATGCTCAGCTGATTAAGAAATTTAAACGAAACTTTTATTTTATTGTAAATTGTGGATTATTTTTGCCTGTTATTTTAAGAATTCTAAACCGTATTAACAAAGAAATTATTATTTCGATATGTTGGTACATTATTTATAATTTATGATAATGCTAATTGTTGTTAATTAATATGTAAAAAAAAGTTACATACCTATTTTAATTTGATTTTTCAGCAGGTTTATAAAAGAATCATTTCATTCTTAGATTATTTTATTCTAAATTGAGTGCTTACGAATTTTACGATATTTTTTTTTGAAAACGTAAAACTTTTTACATTTTGATGCCAACTAATTGGCATGGTATTATTGGTATGAGAATTAGCCAAGAAAAGGAAGGAATTGGCTATAACTTGTAATTGTTAGAAAGAAAACATATTATACCTATATCGTTGAAAAGCTTAAAGAATGGCACTTTTTATGAAGTCATGGCCAACTAGGATTTCCATTTAAAAAACATAATGTTTGTGTCATATGTCAAAAATGACAGGCTTTAGAAAAAAAACAGAAAACACAAACTCATTAGGTATGTGATTATCTACAACTTTTATCTGAAAACTTTTTGTCTAAAATACCATATGATCGAATAAAAACGGCGTCAGCGTTGGCTATGAAATGACGATCGATGATATTTCCCATATAATTTTCATATAAAATGACAACGATCTTCATTTCATAGCCATCGTTGACTCCGTTTTTATTCGATCATACGGTAGATTATAATGGAATTAGAGACAATTTTTAAAATAGCCAAAATTTGTGTTGTTCGAAATATCTAGTAAGCCTTGAACTTCTCCGAAAAATCCGAAAGGCGCATATTTACGCATATTTATGACCCCACAAAACTGCAATTCTTTCCCCATTTAACCGACTCTCTATCTCCAGTAGTTTCCGAGATACCCATAGAGAACATCGTAGGAAACTCATCCTGTATAGTATTTAGAAACTAACTATTATTTTTATTTGACTAGATTAATGTGATTAATAAGACTCGATTAATTTAATTTAAAATAAATTTGATCAGATTTTTTTTTTCGTATATTCTACTACCAGAAAACCAAAATTATATGATAACGCACTTTTCAACGAAGTTGAAGGAATATATTGTAGCGTATCTATCACAATACTTAATAGAATTACTACAATTAGAAGAAAAACAAAAAAAAAATACCCAAATACCTTCACCTACTACTCATGTACAAAATAAACGAATATAATCTCTTATAAAAACACTACACAACTACTTCTTGTATTTTACACTGAAAAATTATAAACTTACTAATTAACCAAACAAAAGAAAAAATAACCAAATTATCCCTTCACCTACTACTTAACTACAAAATAAATAAACTATAAAAACACTACTAAACTATTTCTGGTATTCTACACTAAACATTATAATTAAACTTAATAAAATTAATCTAATTTTACACTACAACCACAACAACTATAAAGAAATAAGAACGTTTTTTAAAACTAGAAGAAACAGAACTTCGATACGTGCGAGCAGTATAATAGATCAAGCGGTCAAAGAATATAAAATACTTTAAAAATGTGCATTCAGAAAGAAAAAATATCTCGAAAATTACCTAAACAAACATTTTTTTTTCTTTTTTTTTCTTATCAGTGAAAAACATCGGCCTCGTCGGCCTTGCGGAATTTGTCGGGTATTTACAATGGTCGAATTGTATAATTACCAGCTTTTATAGCATATCTAATATATAAAAAGTATCTGGTCGATTAGTAACCAATTGGCACAGTCCGAAAATTATCGATTTTTATTTTCTCTGTTTTTATTGGTAGCTTCAAAATTCAGAGTAACAAAAAATATTTTTCTGTAGGGAAACCGGTCCTGCCATCTAGTAGTCTTAGTCCATAAACGTCTTAGGTTGATCTACTTTAAAAATATATATACAAGGCTTATAGGTACCTACATTTTTAACATACGCAATTACACGTCTCGTTATATCTCGTACATTACAAAAATTATACAGATCATACTGTGAATGGTTCTTACTGACAACGAAACCCATTAGCAAGCAACGGGGATGTTAAGTTAGTCGGGAACTATTGTGAACTAAAGACCTAGTTCACAATAGTTCCCGAATCTAGTTCCTCTCGAGGAACTAGATATAAGGAACTAGTTCCTCTCGAGGAACTAGATATAAGGAATTAGTTCCTCCCAAGGAACTAGAATTCCCACCTCTAATCACGATTCCCATATCACAATTATGGCATGGCCTGCTATAGTCCTAATCTCAATCCTAGTGAACGCCTTTGGGGCCTACTAAAGAGGAGACTCCAAAGTCGACAAGTACCAAACGTTGGCAGAACAATTTCAAGAGGGTTATTGAAAAGCCTTTCCTCAAGAGATTATTCAGGGCCTTATTCAGTCTATGCCAAATCGGTGTGAAGAAATGCGCAAAAACCGCGGAGGACACACTATTAATATAAAAAGTCTTTCCGTTGACAAAATTTAGATAAAAATTGTTTAGAATTGTTTTCAATATATATCGTCGTTGTGTCGTCATTCATAACATCATAAAATTATTTTTTTTAGCAATTTCACAACTTTTTTCTCTATGAATACCAAGGTGAATACTACACAAGATACGTTCCAACTTAGTGCCTAAGGAACATATTGCAAAATTTATGTGTTAAAATAAATATTATATTTTCTTTCTTTAAACGAAATTTAATAAAGTGATCCCTAATTCGTTTTCACTAGTACAAAATATACATGACGGTCCGAACTGTATTCCGGAAACTTCAGCAGTATATTCTGTAGATAAAAATAAGTAAAAAAGTTCTTATTAACGTATGTTCTAAAATGCTTAGTTTCGGAGATACAGAGTGTAGAAGTTTCATTTTTATTTCGACTTTAAATATTATACAAAGTGGTCCGAACTATATTCCGGAAAATTCGGCAGCATATTCTGTAAATAAAAATAAGTATAAAAGTTAAAATGCTTAGTTTCGGAGTTACAGGGTCTAGAAGCTTCATTTTTATTTCGATTTTTTTCAAAAACTTCTTTCTTCTCAAACTCTCCTTTTCAGGAGAGAGATTTGCGTTGCCTAGGCTGCCAGGACCATTCTGGCAAAGTACTTCTCTGCTTTTCTTTTTTCTTTTTTTTGGGTGGTCACGTTTTATGAAGTTTCACCGATTTATCTTTCTTAACGACTAACAATTATTGAGGCTATTAAACAGGTTGCTTTAAGCTCTGCAACTATTCAGTTATGCATGCATTCTACGTGTACTAAGCAGCTCTAAGTCCCAATAATTACTGTGCATTTCAAGAAAATGTGATTATGACATTTCAAATTTGCGGCTAGTTTTTTTTTCTTGATTATAAAGTTAATTTTGGCTAGATATTAGTAATTATTTAGAGTTTTAAATTACTAACATTCAAAAACAAAGCGATTTGTTTTATGTCTTCTGTCTTGTTGAATTTGAAAAGGATGTCATGCAGGGAAATCGGTTCTTGCTCTATCTCATTGTCGAAATAGGAATATAAGATTTTTTGGTGATTATAATTATGTGGACAAGCAATTATCAAATGAAAGACATCAGCAACCTCTCCACACTGACCAAATTATCTCTATTAATTCTGATTTTATAGAGATGTGAGGGGGATAAGCAATGGTTTGATCTGAGTCGACACATGGTGGTTATTTGTTGCTTTGTCAAGGATTTATATTGTTTGAACCATCTGAAGTGACGTCAATATTTGGATGAAAATTGGTGCCTGGTATAGTTTTTTGACATGAGGAATTTGATTTTGATATCAGTATGATTCCTACTTATAGAAGGCGCCACCTACATATTTTTTAACTGGTTTGAAGAATAACTTTTCGTCCGTATCTGTATAAAACAACTGAGTAAAAAAATATACATTTACGACGTGTAAAAAAGGAATATTCGTTAAATTCGCTACGAGTAATGGTTCGCGAGATATTTGGAATCTAAACTACCAATTCTTTTCATAATTAACATAAATTAAACGTGTTAACTAAATAGTTATTAGACTGAAATCGTAAATATGAAATGTTTTTGTGCCAAAAGTTCAACAGAAACAGTTTTAACCTCATTTTTTTCAAAGAAAAATTTTATATTATTTTGATAAAATAAAAAGTTCCCAAATTTATTATTTCGGTCAAATAACTATCTACTCAACCCGTTTATTTTTTGTCAATAATGACATGTATTGACTATTTCCATTCTAAATATCTTAAGAACGGTTGCTCGTAGCGATTTTTACCTAGACACGTTTTTTACGTAAAAAATCACGGAAATTTATATTTTTTACCCAGTAGTTTTATACAGGTGCAGACGAAAAGTATTACTCTTCAAACTGTTAAAACACATGTAGGTGGCGCCCCCTACAAATAGGAGTCTTGTTGGCATCAAAATCAAATTTCTCATGTCAAATAACTCCCAGACACCAATTTTCATCCATATATTGACGTTACAAATAGTGATGGGAATATTGGTTCCACATGAGTCGCGTTATAATAACGACCGTTCCAGAAAAATACCGCGATTTTGTAACCGAGGTTCCAACTTCCAAAGTGTCGCGGTCCTCGCGTATGCAGTATTTCTGGCATTAGTACCTACCTAGTCCCAACCAGTATTGTCAGGGTTCTTACAATTCTACCAGCTGTTACAACCATTCGTGCCATAGACTTAGGTACAACTGATATTGGAGATGGAGAATTACCCTCTATAAAACCGTCCCAGGCTTTTGTCAAAGCCCTGGGACTGTATGATGAGTTATAACTCAAGAAAGGGGGACACGATAGATCTGTAAAGTCGCAGTGATTAACCCCCTCCCACTCGTTCTACATTCTACCAGCTGAAAATACATTTTGCTGAGATTTACTGACTTTTCCACCACCTTTTTTCACAAACTGCAAATTTTAAAAATTAAACTTTCGTAATGATATAAATTGTAGTTTTAAATTTATTATAGAAAATGATAGAAGTTCTGGCAACACTGCTCCCAACCCTGCCGTTATCTCTGTACCCCTGTAAATTCTTAAACAATTTCATAGAAAAATTTGTAAACAATAAAGATGGTTAGAAGAATTTATGACAGTGGCGATACGTTAGGTTTCAATTTTGGAAATTAAACTATTAAATAAAATAACAAAAATATGATCTATTCCTATTACCCCAAACTGACGTCTAGTTTTTATTATTTAAGCACGAAAAGATTAACTTAAAATATATACATGCATTTATTGGTATTCAATACTTTTTATTCGCCATCTATTCTTGAGAGTGAAGAATTTTTATTTTTTCCAATAATAATTTAGATTTATATTCTTTTGATCTTTTTACCAACAACGCTATTTTATACCATGCCTAGTACATACCAAAAATCGCTATTTCGAAAGTAACGTTGCGACGCCGACGGGAGCACCAACGCCAATAGTAATCGACCAAATCGCGACAGGAAAAACCGGAACCCTAGAAGCACTCCAGCAACCGCTGGCGCTGGAACGAACTACGTCGCCTACCGACGAAATCGCGACGGCTGAAGCTAAATACGTCGCTATGCGGTTACTACGGTTCAAGCTAATGTAATGGAATATTTTAGAGCAGACAACAAACCTAGCTTGTTAAAAGTTTGTCATGTGTTTCCGCCCTTAAAATGTTTTTTTTCAGAAGATCGTAAAAACTGTTTAGAATGAAGGACCCGTTTCTCTGGGAAAAACTAAATATTTTCCTGTTGGGTTTAAAATCCCACGTCCATAAATTAATATAATATTTGCTTTGAAACAGCTAGAAACGACTAGCATCAATCATTAAAGCTGTAAAACCCTAAATTTTAACTTCGAGGTTATATAAGCAAAACCCCTAGAAAGCAATAAAACTCTAAGGCCCTTCTCACGATAGACTTCCCTCGGGCCAATACAAACAGATTTTGGATAAAAACAAGTATAATTGTTAATTTAAATATTAAAGTAAAGTTCACGTAATGATATTCTGAAAGTTAAGGACTGTCCTCTTTTTTTATCCAAAACATCCAAAAGTATGTGAAATAAATAAACATATACGATAAAACAGTGGAATCTAATGAAATCAAATTATAAATGTGATTTGTTTGGTTTTTTTTAAGGACAGACCTTAAAATACACTTTAGTTAGGGTTAGATTTAATCATGTGTAGTTGTGTTTATGGTAATTATAATATTTACACGGATATATTAGTAATAATTTGGAAAATAAAGTAGAAATGGTCATAGTAACGACATCTGTGACAAGTAGGGCGAACTAGACCGGGAACGACAGGGTAGTTGAGGTTTTCTCAGACCAATCAGACGGTTCCTGAAAAGCGAACCCGGAGAGGATTTGAGAATGGCTCGGCTTTTGGTGGTTCCCTATTCTTTTTACCCGCCCATTTTAAATATTTCGAGGTTTAGGAAAATAGATTTTTGGATCAGTTCGGTACTGACTTTTAAATTAGACGGTCGAATTTACTCCGTGAAGATCTTATATTATCCAGTGGTTTCTTTTTAATGATTTTAGTAAGTTTTCTATTTAAAGATTTTCTTAAATATTCAATTCTCAAGTTAGGAAATTTTAAACATTTCATGTATAAAGATTTTTAATTTGTTGTTTTAGATTTTCTTTAATATTTTTATTAACGATTTAAGACTTTCTGTTTGTTCTAAAGGCTTTAGTAAAAGTTAGATATCATTACACAAATAATTATTTTGCAATTGTTCTTTTTATTAAATTCTAATTTAAATCCAATTGTTCAATATTTTTTTGACATATTAATTTTCTGACAACGAAAATTCTAAGAGAGATTTGAATTGATGCTTATTTTAGATAATTTAGATTAGACTAATAAGAAGAATATTTTGTATTTTTAACTTTATCACTTCTGAATTTTTATATCATTCATTAATTATTTTTGATTAAAGTTCTTTCCTTTTTTTATATTTCATTAATTATAAATGTCTTGTTAAATCTTTTTCTTTATTTTTATTTATTTATTTCTTTATATTAAATATAGTTAGGTGTTGTGAAAAATCGGCATTTTATTTCTTAATTTCACCTTTTCACTAAAATATTAAACTATCTAAAAAAACACTGTGATAACCGGTCGAGTGGTTTAATCTAAAGAATGAGTCCAAGACCGAAGCGGTAGATCTACAAGGGGATCAATGAAATCTTCGACATGTTCTTGTTGTTGATGAAATGCTGACGAATGTTGACGTAATAAGGTAAGTGGCAATAGAGTTTATAGTAACTGAATTTAGAAAGAGCCCTTACCATAAAAGTGGGATACCTTAATTTCTATTTTTAGCTGGTTATATTTTGTTTTTTATATATAAACGATAAACTATATTTACGCTCTGAAAAGACGGTGCTCTCATTAATCCAAGTTCTGCCTACCGCTCAATAAATTATTTTAATTATAATAATTATATAAAGGCCACACTACCATGATAACGGACAAAATCGTGAAAGTTTTGTCACACTAACTTCAAGAGCGATTATAAATAATTTATTTGCAAATTATAAATAATTTATAATTTTGTCGTCATTATGATCGTCGTTCTTCAGTAACAGGTTCCTGATTCGTTGTGGAGCGCGACACGACGTTACAAAAAAATACCGCTCCAAAATCGCGTTACTCAAATACCGACACATCACTAATTACAAAATTTAAAATGTTTTTCTCCTCCACTGCTAAAGTTCTGTTACAAAAAAATTGATTACCTTCCATATTATAAAATATATATATTTTCATATATGTAGTAAACTAATATACAAGTTCATACCAATTAAACTTTTAGTCACGTGATTAAGCTTGACCGGCACAGCGTTGTCCATTTTTATACAGGGTATTTCAAAAAACATGTGCCATCTCTCGTGGGGAGATTCCGCACGTATAAATAAGACTTATTTTTCATATCAACGTAGGCCGGATTCTGCTTTGTTTCGTAGCTACAGGGTGTCAAAGTCTTAATATTTTTTCGATTTATTATAATTTTCTTCCAAGTACTTTTAGCGATCCTAATGAATTTTTGAGGGTAAAAGTTACTATAAATGCGACATATTTTAACGCTAAAAACCTGTCAACATATTCACCAGGGACGTGCATGTAGGTTATCTCTGGAATATTTTTCGAAAAAAAAAACATGGACGCAACTGACTTTTTTCTCTTGTTAGCGAAATAATGTAGGCTGTTTAATGTCGATTAAAAGTTGTCTCTTGATATTTTGTCCATTTCGGCTTCCTTGATGAGATAAACGCAATTTTATTAATTTGCCTTCATCCAAGTCTAATAGCAATAATCTTTAAAAAAAAATAATATCATTAACTTGCGAAAGTTTTAAATAAGTACTCGTTGATTCCTCATCAAAAAATATGAAAAAAAGCTCCTATAAACATAGGTATGGAAATGCATAGTTTTAAAGTTACAGGATGTTAAAACTTTTTAAAATTAGGTTTTTTGTAATTATCTTCAATACCATTATTTTTTTATTTGAAATTGCTGTATGTTGGACTAATAGTATTAATAACTAACAGTAATAATATTTAACAATAAATTTTTAATGTAAAATGTATAATTTATTAATTTTATTTTAATTTTATTAATTGTGATTAATAAAATTGCGTTTATCTCATCAAGGAGGCCGAATTGGGCTAAGTATCAAGACATAACTTTTAATTGGCATTAAATGGCCACCACAATTTTTACATCAAAAGAAAAGTCAGTGGCGCACATGTTTATTTTTGAAAAATATTCTAGTGATATCCCATATGCACGTCCCTGATGTATTTATTGGCACTTTTTTAGCATTAAAATATGTAACACTTATAGTAACTTCTACCCTCAAAATTCCATTCAAATCACTAAAAGTACTTGGAAGAGAATTATAATAAATAGAAAGATTATTAAAACTTTAACACCTTGTAGCTACGAAAAAAAGCAGAATCGGGCCTATGTTGATATGAAAAACAAATCTTATTTTTACGTAAGAATCTCCCCACGAGAGATGGCACATGTTTTTTGAAACACCCTGTATACCGGGCGAGTCTCAAAAGTGGCTGACCCCTATAACTTTTTTATTTTTTTAGTTAAAAAAACGAGATTTGGTAAGTTAGTATATGACATAAATTAGGATTGATTGACGTATTCAGTTGTTTTCGGTCACTTCCGGTTTCACCGGAAATGACTACGACTTTTGATTTTTAAATGACACCCCCGGTATTTTTTTACTTTATTCGATAGAAAATGTCACACTGAATAGAATGACATATCATATGTCAACTATCATATGGTTTATTTGCAATTATAACTTGCGGTTCGTAACGAAAATTTGACTCGAAATACCAAGTGTGTGGTATCAAATTATTCCTAAAAAAAATGCTTTTTCAAAATATGCTAATGAGCCACCCTCGTTCCATTTGAAAAAATTGAGATATGATTAAAAATACGATTTGAGCATTTTCTAACTGGCCAGGACAAGACACTAAAAACTAGTAGTGAGAACTATCGAATGAATACTACCGAAACATTCGATAGTTGCAATTCATTCGAATAATTCGATAGCTAGTAAGAAAACATTCGTTGAAAACTATTCGAATAAAAATTATCGAATAGATCCGTCATCTGCCTTGAAATATTGTATTCTAGTAATTCGGCAGCAAAAACCATTCATTTATAAAATTCATTTATACGTCAGGATCGATTTTAATAAAATATAAACTGGATTTTAGTTGTCGTCCGGCGACGTAGGTTTCTTTCCGAGAAACCCGACAGCGGTCGGTGGCAATGCTATGAAAGAAGCCGGCATCTTTGATTTTTTGCGGAGTCATATAAAGATAAGGACACATTATTTTTTTTATTGAGGTGCTAGTATTTACACAGAAAATACATTATGAAGGGCGCTGTTGCCATATATTGGTATTAGTTGATATTAGCAAAGAATGTTATTGTTTAACTTGGCTTTAGTTAGTTAGGGATAGTATGTCTATATATTTTGCATTTTTTTTATTAATATTCTGTTGTTACACTGCAATAATACTTGTTATTTTGGATGTAGGAAAATGATTTTTAATGTTTTTAAGCAAAGACTGATTTAATAAAAATAATAATAACAGTAATAATTTGTTATACCTATTAACAACAAAATTTAAAATAATTTAATATAAACATTTTTTACGTAGTAGCAAAATATAAACAACAAATTAGATGTCAAAATTATTTATATTAGATCCTTTTTAAAAATAATATAGTCTTTAACTTTTTTGGCAACGTTGGTTTATTAAATAATAATAATTACAGAACTAATTTGTTATATTAACAACAAACTTTCAAATCATAAAATATAAACATTTATTAATTTCCTAAGCATGCAGTGTAATGGAAGGAGAATATAAATAAAAAACTAGAAATCAAAATTATTTATATTAGGTACTTTATATTACTATTTAAAAATAATATTTACTTTTACTGGCATTTACTTTAAAAAATAAATGAAATATTTCTTCGCAAAAAACTACATGTAAGAGAATTAGCATAAACAAAATACGAACATCGTTAACATATTTTTTAAATTGGCACGTGTAAAACTTTCAATTTAACTTTCTCATCCCATAGTTTGAGTTTGATAACCCCATTTACTTAACCACATTACTTAAATATGATTATTAAGTTCAACTAATTCATATTATTAAAACATCTAAAATACAAATATGTATTTTTAAAATTAATTCTAAGTTCATCTTATCTCTCTTAAAAATTGCTACTTCTCAAAATTTCCCATTAAAAAATAGACCATATACCATATAAAATAAAATAATTGGAAGATCGGGCTACGGAAAATCACACAAATTTTCGGAAAAATTTTGACACCTGCACACGCACACAATCGTCAATTAAAAAAAACTACTATTTTAGTATTTTAAATATTTTAATAAACGCAAAAATAGGACAGTATTTATAAGGCGAAGTTATAAAAATTTAGAAGAACTAATAATGCACTGACGCACACAAAAATCAAACGAATAAATTTCATTAATCAAAAGCATTCGATAGTCGTGGCTTAACGATAACCATTTAGTCGCACGGCGAGGTTGTCACATATGCTTTAGTATACAAATGAATGAATGATTTTATTCGAATAAAACCATTCGATAGCTGAAATCATTCATTCAGTAACCATTCGATAGTTTAATTCATTCGATAGTTCCCATCGCTACTAAAAACATTAGACGATCAAATCTATTTTTCCAACGCTTATTAATGAAGAATTAGTATTTTTAATATAGCCATGGCACTCTAGATTGAATTTTGAAATACAATTTTTTATTAAGCGAGAATGTCAAAAGTTGACTTATGATATGTCATTCTATTCAGAATGTCATTTTCTATCGAATAAAGTAAAAAAAATACCGAGGGTGCCATTTAAAGATCAAAAGTTGTAGTCATTTCCGGTGAAACAGGAAGTGACCAAAAACAGTTGAAAACACCGATCAATCCTAATTTATGTCATATACTAACATACCAAATCTCGTTTTTTAATCGGAAAAAAATAAAAAAGTTATAGGGGTGAGCCACTTTTTAGACGCACCCGGTATTGTAAAAATTACCAGTTTTTGACATTTATGGCAATACCAGTGTCCTATATTCTTTAAACAAGGGTAATACATCTTAAAACAACTAAAAAATTTGTGATTTTTGTAATAAATGTATTATCTCCAAAAATAAATAAATATAGTAAGCAGTTAAAACTGGGACAAAATAAAATGCTAACATATAATATGATTTGCTACTTATAGGTTGTTAACATCATCAGTAGATGATTAAAACCGAAAGTAGCATCATGCATTTTGTGATATTAGCGGTTGCAGTATTGTAAAATATTATCCATTTATTTTGGAACACTTTAAAGGTTCATATCGTCAAAAATAAACACTCATAGCCTTATGTTTATAAGTTTGTTTTTGGAAAAAGTTTCTGAAGGACGAAGGACGTATATAATAGGGACATATGGAGATAATAAACAAACCAAAAAAAAAAAATGATTTACTCTCATATTATTTACTTTTGTCAATATATTCTTATGAAGTATCTTGAGCCTTAGCTATTTGTTCAACATTAGCATTATTTTCACATAAATCAGACTTCCTATGGAACAAGAGTTGCTGGTACTTGACAAAACCCAGCTCGCAAAATTTGCAGAAGTATTTTTCATTGTTTGGATGTTTACGTACCATGTGTTTGCGTAAACTTTCATTATTTTTTAAGAATTGATTACAGTACCTGCACGGAACACCAGTCTTAGCATGGACAGTTCTCATATGCTTTTTAAATGCTTGTACAGAGCTGAGTATTCTGTTACAGGGAGTACAGAAGAGTTTACTCGGATCAACTGAACACATTTCATTTTCTACATGAAGGATGTAAAACTTGAGGAGTGTAAAAGTTTTATTACACTTTCCACATTGCATATAAGACAAACATCTTCTTTCATGCCTTATTAATTGGTTTGAAAAATCAAACAAATCGCCACAATGTTTACATTTAAATTTACCTCTTTCTACATGATTGGATACTTTTTTGCTCTTATGAGACAATAAAATGTGTTTTTTCAAACTAATGAGCAAAGAGAATGATTTAGAACAAGCTGAACATTGGTATGCAGAGTAACATTTTTTATAGTGGCAGTAATGCGTTAATAACCTTTGGCTACTAGTGAAATTCAACTTACACCACTTACATGCAACCACATCTTTGTTTTTCTTCGTCTTACAATACTTCTTTCTGTGCTTTTCATATTTTGCATGACCAACAAATATAACTTTGCACAACTGGCATATAAACTTTTCATGGAATTTTCTGTTGTGCACAGTATATGACATATAAGTCATAGCTGTTTTAATGTCACAATCTAAAAAAAAATTATACTAAAAAAAAGAAATATTATAGGATATATAAATTTACCTTTCTTTTCACACACAAAAGATTTCTCTAAATGTATTCCCATATGTCTAATAGCCTTTTCCCTAGAAAGAAATACATATTCACATTCTTTACAAGGAAACAAAGAAATCCTTTCACAATCTTTGACCTCATCATCTGTCATATTTAAGTGCTTATTAAGATGGAAATAATAAGATTTCCTATCTACCAATATACCACATAATAAACATTTCCTAAAGTTTTTATCACTCTTTCCTGACATTCTCACCTGAAGGAGATTGTTTTTTTATATATTTTACAGTTTATATATTGTTACAGGTAAAAGTGAGACTTCAGTGAATGTAAACAATTACTAGTAAAAGCTGACAGTCATTAATTTGCTAAAATTAAGCCAGTAAAAATCCAATAACTATTTTTGATTATAGTTAGGGGTTGGAACCTTTGGTGTTTAGAACAGCAAAATAAAACACTAATTACACCACAATACATCAAAACGGTTTACTTTTGCACAGGACGCGCGTTTCGCTAACTACATGCTTCATTAGCAATGATTAAAACTAACTTGTTTCGTTAGGTGTATTATGGTGAATTAGTGTTTTACTTTGCAACTATTTTTGAAACAAATTTTACTAGTTATTGCTAGCATTCATTGGACTGGAACGTAGTTGTATGTTTGAGAGGAAAGATTAAATTTGCAAAATGTGCATTTTGTGTGGAAATGCAAAGCAAAATGTACCGGGTGGCCAACTAAGAATGGACGCCGGCTTTATCTCAGAAACTACTTATCATATAACTTTGGAAGAAAAATTCTAATAAGTAAATCGACCAAGAGAATTCGCTGTAAATTATTTTACTATTGTAATAATCGAGAAATTTGTAATTTTTTTGATATAGAGTGTTTTGCTCTATCTCATAAAATAAAGTGGCGAGGGAAGGTTAAACTAACTTTTATTAAAATAAGGATAACTCTGGTTTGGGTTAACCGATTTAAACAAACTAGGGCTCGTTTAAAAGAGCTTTTCTTCCTTAATGATCTCCAGTATAAATTTTGTTTCCACATTTTTTTTTTCGTGGTAGCTAGAGGGCGCTGTTTGACATCATAACAGCATATTGCGCTTTTGCGTAAAAAAATTAAATAGGAGGCTATATTTCTCTTTGCACAGTTAAATAGAGCGCAAAATTTCCAAAATATCAGCGCCAAACACTTTATTACACAGGACTATATTATAGTCTAAACATTATAGTAGTAGGCTAGGAAACAAAAGAGGTTGTATTGTGTATTGGTTACGTCAAAATATCAAAACGTTTAAGTTCAGTTTTCATGCATCAGAATTTCGGGCATTTTCTTAAAAAAATGACGTCATAATTATTTAAACGTGTTTATGTAACATCATTATCCATCCATATAATTTTTACGAATTTCTTGGTTAATTATATATACGTAAGTAGTTCTCAGATTAAAATGTCCGGAAAAAGTCGAACAATCAATAATTTTATTAAAATTTCTAGGAATTTTGTGCCACCATCACCATATTGCTTTTAACAGAAACCTGCCGAATTTCGTATTGTCGAAAACTAGCGGTTTATTTCACGTAACATCATTTAATTATTAATCCATGTTCGTCCTTGATTTCACTTGTTTTCGTGTTTTACCTGTTATTTGTGTTATTTATTATTATATTATAAAGTTTATGTCGTTTGGATCGCACCAAACGAAGGTGCGAATCTTAACAATATGCACTACTGATCCAAATCTGCCCTTGATGTAAGTAGTTTAGCACCCCCCAAGACCGTTGATCGGTAAATGTTTACGCAGGAATTCTAGGATAGCGAATGATTGGACTTTTTTAATTATCTGAATGAAATGAACTATTACAGTTGAGGGTTGGAACCTTTGGTGTTACACAGCAAAATAAAAACACTAAATCACCACAATACACCAAAACACTTTTACTTTTACACTGAACAGTGTAAAAGTAAAAGTGTTTTGGTGTATTGTGGTGATTTAGTGTTTTTATTTTGCTGAAATGAACTATCCATAATTTTTAAGAAATGAATTGCCAATTTTGTTAGAGGATGAAATTGCATTTGTTGCAATTTCATCAGCATGAATGCAGTTGAGGCAGTGGTGCCGCTTATTTTGCTATGAATGTGTGGGGCTTCTTGGATACCACTTACTTTAGTAGATAGAGACGCTGGAGCGCCATATTTCCATGGCCAGCTGGGTCATCGGATTCAATATGCCTGGGTTTTAATTCATGGGGTCGAATCAAGAACGAACATGGATAAATAATAATTAAATAGCATTAAAATGAAATTAAAATATATATTTTGATATTTTGACGTAACCAACTTACCTCTTTTTGTTTCCTAGCCTATTACTATAATTTTTAGACCATATAATCCTAAGCGGCAGCCTAACATGATTTGTTCTCTTAATATCTCCGGTTAGAGAGAAGATAGAAACTTGCGGTTTGCGCTGATCTTTTGGAAATGTTGTGCTCTATTTAACTGTGCTAAGAGAAATATAGCCTCCTATTTAATTTTTTTACGCAAAAGCGCAATATCTGTTACGATGCCAAACAGCGCCCTCTAGCTACCACGAAAAAAAATGTGGAAACAAAATTTATACTGGAGATCATTAAGGAAGAAAGGCTCTTTTAAACGGTCCCTAGTTTGTTTAAATCGCGTAACCCAAACCAGAGTTATCATTATTTTAATAAAAGCAAATCTAACCTTCCCCCACCACTTTATTTTATGAGATAGCAAAATACTCTATATCAAAGAAATTACAACAGTAATATTTAAAATACCTGTTCACCTGCATATTTTTGAGAAAAACTCTGTTTTCTGATTGGCTATTAGAGAAACGCCCACTAGCGGGAAGTTTTCGAATTTGATAATAATTTCCAGCGATTTCTCTTGGTCGATTTACTTATTAGATTTTTTTTCCCAAAGTTATACGATAAGTTCTTTCTGAGATACAGCCGGAGTCCATTCTTAGTTAGCCACCCGGTACGTCAAAACGTCATTTAGAATTGCCTTGAACCTTTGAATAAAAAGATTAAGGAAGGAGTATGCTATCCATATATTAATGCATGGTCGACGGAAAGAGGACTCTAGAATGGAGATCCTTGACAGTTCTGTTTGACGATTAGGGTGTATCCATACCATCCTACTATACCATTTTTGACCGATGAATTTGACAGATGAAATTTTTGACAGCTGAATTTTTCAGCCAATAGAATTGCTGGAAATTGACTCAAGGTCGTTACGCCGATACGCCGCGCCGCGCCGTTCCGCTTTTTCTAGGATGATGTGCAGGGCCTATTTTACCATAAGGCCCATAAGGCCTGGGCCTTGGGCCCGGTGGTCTGGGGGGCCCGTTAAAGGTTGTAAAATATTCATAATTTCTTGAATTTTATTGGATAAGAGAATTTTTGCTTGGCCATATGAAAAATAGGCCCTGATGATGTGGAGGCACCCAATGTAACAATCGCATTTTTGTATCACTACTCATAAACAAGAAACTCTGTAAAACACACAAAAATGGGACACCCTCTACATTAGAATTTCAGACTTTTTAGAAAAACCTTTAGTAAAAGTTACTGTTACTAGCGACTACCAAAAATTACTATACCGGGTGCGTCTCAAAAGTATTTCACCCCGATAACTTTTATTTTTCAGATTGAAATTTGGTATGTTCAATCGAGATTTGGTATATTAGTATATGACATAAATTAGGATTGATTGACGTATTCAATTGTTTTTGGTAGTAGTACATTAGAATTTCAGACTTTTTAGAAAAACCTTTAGTAAAAGTTACTGTTACTAGCGACTACCAAAAATTACTATACCGGGTGCGTCTCAAAAGTATTTCACCCCGATAACTTTTATTTTTCAGATTGAAATTTGGTATGTTCAATCGAGATTTGGTATATTAGTATATGACATAAATTAGGATTGATTGACGTATTCAATTGTTTTTGGTCACTTCCTGTTTCACCGGAAATGACTACAACATTTGATTTTTAAATGACATCCTCCATATTTTGTAACTTTATTCGATAGAAAATGACATACTGAATAGATTGACATATCATATGTCAACTTTGACATTTTCGAATATGGTTTATTTGAAATTGCGACATGCGATTAGTAACGACAATTTGACTCGAAATACCAAGTGTGTGGTACCAAATTACTCGTAAAAAAATCTTTTTTCAAATGTGCTCATGAGCCACCCTCGTTCCACTTAAAAAATTGAGATATTATTAAAAATACGATTTGGGTATCTTTAACTGGTCAGTATAAGACACTAAAAACATTAGGATCAAATCTATTTTTCCAAGGCTCCTTGATTAAAAATTAGTGTTTTTTACACAGCCATGGCACTCCAGATTAAAATTCAAACTTTACTTTATTACAGTGATCAATATACAATAAATATAATATTACTAATATTATTTTAAAAGTCCTGAAATTTCATTATTAGACACCTAGATAGACAACCATCTGTGTGTGCCATTTTGACATTTGCATTATTGAATTGCTCTAATATAGTACTATAATAAATCAGTGTCAAACTCTCTAAGAAATAAAATATACAAGATGTATTAATTAACAATAATAAGTTTATTTATCACAATATTTACCTAAAAATAAGGATGAGGAAAAGAGTACAGTGGTAAATGATAAACTAGTAATGAAAAAATATTTAAAATTTTTAAAACTTAACAATAGGACAATTGGTGGAAATTAAATGTCTCTAAAAAGTGCATTATTCTGCACAATAAAACTTTTACAGACCTTCGAGAACCTTCTGATGTTAGTGATGCTCTTTATGTTATTTGGTAGCAGATTGTAAACTTTCAGAGCCACATACATGTGACAGATTTTAAACTTAACGAATTACAAAATAAGGCAGTATCAGATATTTATATATTATATTATATATATTTATTTATGATTTACATTTTTTTTTTCAGTTTCATTTTTATGTATAAAAATACAGATTGAAATGATATATAAGTTTTTAATATTTAAGATGTTCTCATTACATAGTAATTCTGTGGGGTAAAGTTTATTTTTATGAAATATAGCTTTAAGAATGTAATTCTGAATTACAAATAATGGTTTTAGGTGTGCTTTATATGCACCTCCCCATATCAAATAGTATACGGTATTCGTATTGCTGCACAATTTGTGGTTTATTTCTATTAGTAAAAGTTTTTTTTCTTTTATTTTCTGAATTGAGTGTTAAGTTTAATATGGGGGATTCCAGCGGTGGTGATAAAGAACAAAGAGTTACCTCTGATATTGAACAAAAAAGAAAAACAAGAAGTTTTTCGGTTGGATCGGCAGATATATCAAGAAAGGATATCGAGCATATCATCGGAATTCCTACGATAAGAGACAAGCCAAAAACAAACGTTGATAAAAAGAACAAAAAACAGGTGAATAAAATACAGACTACTGAGAAACCGAATATACCAGGGGCGCACGAGAAGACCGATCTGCACTTAAAGCAAAGCATAGATGACCTAAATGTAATATTTCAGCCAAGGAAATCAACATTACGAACTCCCCCGCATAATTATGAGAACAAAGAAGAAAAGGAACTAACGGAATATGGTAGAAGGTAGAGAAAAGAGGTAGATCAGATTTCTCACCAGACGTCGAATACTTAAAAAGACCGAGTGGTGGAACTATTACAACAGACCCAGTAATTAAAAACAATGAAACTGAACTTGATACGGAAAAAATAATTTCAAACGCATTTTCGGCACTAGAAAAAATGTATGAAGTCGCAAGTCACCCATATCTTCAGTTTCAACAAAACAGTCTCAACCCGGCAAGTTTTGTTTTTTTGTCGAGGCATAATATAAAATATAAAGAAATATACAAACACGAACAAAGAGTTAACGATGGAATATTAATTAAAGAACGCGCAACAAATTTTGAAAATAGAATTAAAAAGAAAGATAATAAAAGGAAATGTATGTGGGCTATTTGTAGGGAAATAAACGGTAAATACCCTTCTTCAGAATTTGAAGGAAGCGGTGACTCGGAATATATAGCAAACAAGTATAATGAGTATTTACTTTCAATAGTTCCAGAACTTGTGAAAATTTTAATTAATATTCCCTTTGACTGTGAAGTTATTATTATTATTTTTTTTTTTTTTTCACTGCTCAGAACAGGTTTAAAGCTGCCTTATCGGTCCTGGGGCAAGATAAGGTGCTATTGTTAATCACCTAGAAAGGAACGAACAATGTTAGCAGCATCAAGCAGCACAGATTTCTGCATTAGGCGGTAAGTATTTTCAGGTATTCCAATTACTTTTAATTGTTCTTTCAGGTTGACCGGGATAATTCCAATGGTCGAGACAATCAACGGGACTACCTGGACCGATTCCATTTGCCATATATTTTTTATTTCTATTCTCAAATCTTGATACTTTGTTATTTTTTCTGTAAACTTGCTTTGTATATTGTTGTTGTTAGGAATAGAAATATCAATTAGTAAAACTGGTTTTTTAATTTTATTTATAAGCGTGATGTCCGGTCTGTTACTTCTAACGGTTTTATTTGTTAAGATTGTTTTATCCCGGTATATTTTGAAACTATTATTTTCGACTACTGGTGGTGGATGATATTTGTAGTAGGGCTCTTGGATTTCTCGGTCAATGTTGAATTGTTTGAGGATCTCCAAGTAGATGATTGATGCGACTCTGTTGTGTTTTTCCAGATACTTTGTACTCGCAAGATTATTGCACCCTGATAAAATGTGTTCTATGTTTACACTTCCAGAATCACATCTACGGCACTTGTCTGATATATTCTCCTTTAGGATGAGTTTCCGGTAGTTGCGTGTTGGAATAACTTGGTCTTGCATAGCCACTATGAATCCCTCGGTTTCTGGGTAGAGATAACCCGATGTTAACCAGTGCAATGATGCCGCCTTTTCAATGTGATGTTGATCTAGCTCATTTGGGTACCGTCCGTGTAACTCCTTGGCTCCCCAAGTAGCTATTTTATTAGTGATTGATGTAGGAGTTGGAAAAGCATCATATTGTTTACTACTGAGGTTCAAGGGGGTGTATTTGACATCAGCTGAAGACACCGTGACGTAAAGGTTGCTGTTCTTGGTATAAAAGTATTCTCTGAGGCTCTTTATTTGCTCCCGACAGACATTAACAACATCCAGTAAACCTCTACCTCCTTTCGAGGGAGGGTTACCCGTTCCGTAGCGCTTCTTGGGTGGTGATTTCTAAATTGGTTAAGGTTGTTCGTACCAGGCGATTTAGGGATTCCAAGTCTGTATGGGTCCATTTGACTATTCCAAAAGAATATGTAAGAACCGGTAGGGCATAAGTGTTTATTGCTTTAAAGAGGTTCTTAGAATTCAAACCTGTCTTTAGAAGGGAGGTAAGTCGCAGTCGGAAGGCGGTCGATAGGCGGTTTTTAATAATTCCATGTTCTATTTTGTGTGTTTGTAGCATTCCAAGATATTTATACGGCTCAGTCGACATTGCGGAGATAATAGTTTTCTCATCTAGATTCAATTCTGGTGTTTCGCATAGTTTTCCTCTTATGATTGAAACAGTCTGACATTTGCTCGTACCAAAGGTCATTCCAATATCTGCGCTGATTTTATGAACGGTACGCAGAAGGTTTTCAAGTTGGTTTTTTGTTGCAGCATATATCTTCAAGTCATCCATGTATAGTAGGTGTGTAATGAGATGACGTCTGTTTCTCGTTCGTAGTGAGAATCCATAACCTGTTTCATTGATTATCCGCGATAGTGGATTTAAGGCTAGACAAAACCAAAGGGCGCTAAAAGAATCCCCTTGGAATATCCCTCTACGAATTGGAATTTTTGGCGATGTTATGTCAAAGGGAGCAGACCTGAGGTTGAGGGAGGTCGTCCATGAAGGCATGATCTCTTTAAAGAATCGGCAGATTTTGGGGTCAACATTGCAGATTTCTAGAACTTGCAACAGCCAGCTGTGTGGTATGGAGTCGAACGCTTTCTGATAGTCAATATAGCCCATGAAGAGATTTCTTTTGTTATGTCTGGCTTGCTACAAAACCACCGAGTCCATTACAAGCTGTTCCTTAGAGCCCATTGCCCTGCTTTTGCAACCTTTTTGCTCTTCATGTAGGATGTTATTGGTGACCAGGTAGGTATATATTTTACTGCTAATGCAGCTTGAAAATATCCTATAAATTGATGGAAGGCAGGTGATGGGTCGATATTGGGAAGGATTATCTGGGTTTTTTGTTTTTGGTAGAAGGTGAGTAATTCCCTCCGTTAGAAAGACGGGCATTTTATTGGGGTCAATCAAAGTTTCAGTAAATTCTCTCGCTAGGTGGTTGTAAGTAGCGGAAAATTTCTTGAGCCAAAAGTTGTGAATTCCGTCATGCCCTGGACTTCTCCAATTAGGTAATTTTTTTATTGCACTTTCAACGTCGCGCAAGGTAATTATTGTGTCTTCCATTCTTACGTTCTGATGTTTTTCACGCTCCTGGTTTATCCATGCGGCATTTATTTGATGCTCTCCTTGAGACGACCAGATGTTGTTCCAGTATTGATTTAGTTGGTTTGAGTCTATGGCATTTGGATGTTGGGGGTTTTCTTTATTTGCCTTATTTCCAAGGTTGCGGTAGAAGCACCTCTCGTTTTGGGTGAATTGGGCGTTGTGCATCCGTCGTAGGTGGCTTCGTTTGTACCGTTTGAGTTTGTCTGTATGTACTGCTAGCTGTTGTTTTAATGAATTTAGAGTATCGATAACAAAGTCTTTCTGGGTTTGGCCGCTTAGTTGACGGAATCTAGTCGTTATGTCTTCTGATATCTTCTTTAAAAGGGTTTCACTATCGTTTCCTTTTAGAAAGTTGTTGCATGCGACCTATGTCTCTACGTAATCTGCTGATTTTGTCAGACATTCTTTTTCCCAGGGTGGTATAGGTTTCTTATTTTCCTTAGGACGTTGGGCTACATCTTGACCATTATACCTAACTGCCAGGTTGGGGAAGGTTGACAGGATAAGGGTAAGTGGAATTTTAGGAGAGCGTGGAAAGATAGGAGGTTAGGATAGGTCAGCGGACAGCTGGCGATACTGGCAGTACCGTTTCCGCATACGATAGCGGTAGGTATACTGCTGGCTACGGTACCCTTGCCGGCCAGACTCACTTTTATTATTATTATTATTATTATTATTATAATTATTGCATATCTTAGCAAGGACTCTGCAAGACACTTGTATATTAAAATTGTAAGTTTATAATTCAAAAACTCTCTAACAGTATAAAATTTGTAGATAAATTGATTAATTTTCTTAGTTTAGTAGTCAAATAATCAATATGAGATGTCCATTTCAAGATCTAATATAATTCCTAGGTATTTGATTGTACCGTATGATCGAAAAAAAACGGCGTCCAGTTGGCTGGGAAATGACGATCGATGACATTTTCCATATAAATTTACATATAAAATGGCAGCGATCTTCATTTCATAGCCATCGCTGACGCCGTTTTTTCTTGATCATACGGTATTTGGGGATTTTAGGCTAAGTTTTTCATATGGATCAAACTCAATTTCAGAAAAAGTAGGTCTGTCCGCCATAGTAAGAGAAAAAGCTAAATAGGTGGTCTTTTCAATGTTTAGTGACAATTTAAAAGTTTGAAGCCAATTTCTAACAATATTAAACCCTTCATAACTTTCTCTCCAACCTCCTCCCATGTAACCCCTTTAAATACCAAGGTCAAGAAGTGAGTTTATGTAAATATTAAATAGTATAGGTAATTTATATATTATATAAATTTAAAATACAATTTTGTTTTAAGCGAAAATGTCAAAAGTTGACATGTGATATGTCATTCTATCGAGAGTGTCATTATCTATCGAATAAAGTATAAAAATATCTAGGGTGTCATTTAAAAATTAAAAGTTGTAGTAATTTTCGATGAAACAGGAAGTGGCCGAAAAGAACTGAATACGTCAGTCAATCCCAATTTATGTCATATACTCACATACCAAATCACGTTTTTTTATCTAAAAAAATAAAAAAGTTATAGAGGCGAGCCACTTTTGAGACGCACCCGGTATAGTAAAAGCAGGGTTTGCATAAAGGCTTTTCGAAATCCCGGACAAGTGAACTCAGAAATCCGGGCAAAATCCAGACAAATAAACTGGACGTCGCGCGTCGCAAAAAAGAAACTAAATTTATTTATAAACTTTTATAGGACGCAAATAATACCCCGTAATCAACAAAATATAAACAAAAAAAACATTCAGTTTCCAGGAGTGCATAGAAATGGATACTTTCTATCATGCATCGCTTAAGAAGAGCTGTTATGGCACTGTAGTGATTAAAACAACATTCAACAAAGTAGGTAGAAGTTAATTCAACTATAACTGTAAAATATTTTACTAAGTTAAATTGTTTTTACGGTCAGGTTTCCCGGATGCTTTTCTAAATCCGGGCCGGACTGCCCTGGACATTTTAAAAATCTGGACATTGCCAGGTAAATCTCGACTTATGGAAAATGGAAACCCTAAGTAAAAGTGAACAAATTTCTTTAAAATATAACATTCACTGGTCCAACGTGTAATTGTTAGCATTTCCTAGTAATAATTTTCACTTTTTTCAAACACCAGATTTCCAACTTTCACCTGTAACATCTCTTCTAAAAAAAAATCTTACCGCACGAACAACCTGTATTTCTCCTCTGCTTTCATGCATTTTTTTATGTTTTAAATAACTCCACTTTGTATTAAATTGCTCTGAACACACTGGACATGTTCTGAAGTAGTTTTTTAAATTTGGATGCTGTTTTTTTCGATGCTCCTGATAACTGAATCTATTGTAGAACTCAAGTTCACATAACCTGCATGAAAAACTGACACCATTTTCATGAACTGTTTTTATATGTCTGTTTACACTTGAAGATGTCGCAAATCTACCTTGGCATATCTAAAATTATATAAACTGAAGTTATTCTAAGAAGAAAATCTTAGAATGCAACCTATACTTGGCATATATACTTCTTTTCTTCCATGTGGGTGTTCATATGAGTATATAAACTACTGTTCTGTTTAAAGGTCTTATTACATATGTTACATTCAAAAGGTCTTTCATTGGTATGCACTCTTTCATGAATGGTAAGTTGTTTTTGATCTGAAAAAGCCTTAAAAAATTGTTTAATATATAATAGTCCGTTTCTATACTGAGATTTCATTTTCTTACCTTGTTACAAAAGGAACACTCATAACATTTCTCAAATTTTTTGTGCCAAGAGATATGTTTCGTATAAAGCTTCTTCATGAATAAAATTTTGGGGCAAAAAGTACACTTTAAATAATTGTTTAGGTGTGATTCAATATGCTTTTGAAACCCATTTTTTAGTTTATAACTACGCTTACAAGTAGGACATTTTTTAACACGCCTATGTATATAATGTATATTTTTGTGCATCTCGTATAACTCTATTGCCTGAAACTCCTCCGAACAATCCTCACACTAAAATAACCATATTCCAGATTATGCATTCAAGTTATTTTGTTAAAATTCTGACCTGATAATTTTTACTTTCATTATTTCTCTCATTATCAATAAATTCAATTTGTTGGCCATTTACCGCATGTTGATATTCCTCCACTAACTCAGATTTTACACTACTAACATCCATTTTTTAGTTTTAAATACAAATTCCTCCTCTAAACCATTGTGGGGATCTTGATCAGAGATAACTTTCTTACACACTTTCTTGGTAAAAGCAAGGGGTACACTGACGAAAACTGCGCATCGAAAACAAAAATACTGACGAAAAAGACCAGTTTCAATAAGTAGTTTTTAATAATAAAATTTGAGGATTATCGCGTATTTTTTAAAATATTAAATAAAAATGTTGGTAGTTGGTACCATGTTGGTACTATTTGACGCTGCGGATCAAGGCACAGATCAAGGACTGTATCACCACAGAATATACTAACGAAAAAGAAGCCCAAGTTCCTTGTAATAAATCGGTTCCATTTTCGTAACGCCATCTCTCGACAAAGCTGACATTTACAGGTTAGCCAAAGGGGTGCGGAGCCGGGGGGAATTGTAAAATACACTTTTTTATTTTAATTATTTTTATTCGCTATTTGCAATTTTATTTTTAAAACATATTATCTGAAACGATCACATAATATGTCTTAAAAATAAAATTACAAACGGAAACTAAAGGAATTAAATAATCTGAAAATCTACAAAGTTTATTGATAAAAAAGTTAGGCCACGGCATATAAATCACACGGCAGGCTAACTCTGCCCAGATCCCATTGTTTAAAATTTCTATAAAATATGACCTTGAAAACACCATTATGGGTGCCGAGTCAGGGCCGGATTAAAACGTATCAAAAAATTTCCCAGAAAATAAACTATTGCTATACAGGGGTCGTATTAAAAAATACTGTAATTGACTGAAACTGAATTTTATTTACACAATACTTTTATCTAAACAAATGAATCGTTAACCGCGCATACTCCTCAAAAAGTAAAAATGAAAAAATCAATTAAACATTTAACTTTAGAGAATAGACAATTAAAATTAAAAAACATGCCAGGAGTTACAAACAAGAATTAAAGAAATATCCAATAAAATATCTATTGAACAATCTAAAGAGGCTACGTACAAATTATGTCCATCAATGGACATAGCAAATTTTGTTAATATTCAAATTGCACAAATTAACAAATCATTAAAGGAAGAAAAGTAACTGATGAATTTAAATATAACTGTTTGACTATATTTTTAAAAACCGAGCCGTCAAAAAAAAATTTGAGCCGTCAAATTTGACAGCTGTCAAAAAAATTTCAAAATTGTCCGATTTTGATAAAAATCGGTATATAGGATGGCCATGGGCTAAAATGAAAGAAAAAAAATTGAGCTGTTAAATTTAACAGCTGTCAAAAAAATTTCAATGATGTGCCGATTTTGATAAAAATCTATATATAGGATGGCCATGGGTTAAAATGAAAGAAAAAAAAATTGAGCTGTCAAATTTGACAGCTGCCAAAAAATTCTTAAAGTAGTCCAATTTTGATAAAAATGGATATATTGGATGCTCCCTATCCCATAGTCGGTTTTCATTTTATCTGTCTCACATTTGAACTGTCAAATTTGACAGATGTCGTTTTTTTTAAGTTCTCCTTTTTTTATGAAATCGATATACATATAATTAGGATACCCATAGGAAGTTATTTAAGAAAAAGAATTGAGTTTAAGTGTGCGGCACTGAGAAACCAGCATAGCTTAAAAAGTAAAAAATAAATTTAAGAAAAAAAACTTTTTAAAAACAAGCTTTTATTTAAATACATTAAAAAGAAAAATAATAATAAACTCTTTTTTTATAACTTTTATTATGAACTTATAACGTCATTACACAATTTTATATTATATAAAAGCTTGTCGCGAGATTTGAGTGTACAGTTGCATCATAAAAATCTGGTACAACTTTATCTTGTAATTAGTTATCTAGTAATTCTTCTAATTCCAATATATTGTAAACCTGTCATTATTCCTATCCAGGATAAATTCATCCAGTTTAGAAGAACATTTAAAAACTTTGTGTCCGAATATTACATACGGGTACTGAAAATTGCCAAAATGATCTGGCAAACATCTTATTAAAAACGGCAGACCTTAATAATTAAAAAAAAAACGAGACTTCTTTTCTTTTCTCTCTGAATTGTCATGAGCTATCCATAAAAATTAAAAATAGATACGGATAATCAGAAAAACAGTAATTTAGAAATTAATCTTGTTTGTCATTTTGCAGGATACCTAATAATAAAAATTCCTTTGAATGCCGTAGACAATGACTGAGTATTAAAACTAAAAGAATTTCAGACTTCCATTGTACTACTAAACTACATAAACCAAATATATCACACAATAAACAAAAATAAAACTAAAAAAAAACAAAATATATCACTCAAGAAAAGAATAAAATAAATTAAGCCGCACGCTACTGACTCAAAGCTGCCGTAACTGTATGTTCTCGATGACAAAGACTACGACTGACTACGACACTGGTTAATTTCTGTGCTGGCACCCATAATGGCGGCGTGCGCGAGGGTATGCGCGCGTAGCGTTCCGCCAGTTGAGTTGGCCGTGAGTTGGCCTGCCGTGTGATTTATATGCCGTGGTTAGGCTATGCAAATTGCTATATTAAGTTTTGGTATAACATTGTTAAACAAACATTAACAAATCATAACATATCAGATCATAGAACTAAAAAAAGTACTATTACATAAAAACAGGTGATATAATACTTCAAAATTAATTTTAACATAATATCACAGAATATCTAGCTACGCAACAGAAGCCTCGTTACATGTATAAAATCGTAGGTCTCAAAAGGAGACAGGCTTTTAAAGCCTGTCTCCAAATCAGATATTTTGATGCGGTAGTTTCGCTACTACATAATAGAGGGCGATAAATTTAAAAGAAAACAGTTTTCTACAAACAAAATTTAAAAGAATTTTATGCAGTGTTACCATTGTGTAATTTATATTGTAATACTTCCTGATAAAGCCTACCTTCAAATTTGCTACATCATTTAAACATCTTAAAATAGATTAGAGCTCTTTTTTTTTCAAACGTTTAAGTATTTAACTTGCCATGTTAGTTGGAGTTAAATCTTACGAGCTGAATTAAAATCACTTCCTGACTTTTGATTCTAACTGAATCCTGAATTTTGATTGTAATTCGACTATTATGACACCACTTCCTGACGTTCGATTGTGTTCATACCGTATGATCGGGAAAACACGGCGTTAGCGATGGCTATGAAATGAAAATCGCTGTCATTTTATGTGTGAATTTATATGGGAAATGTCATCGATCGTCTTTTCCCAGCCAACTGGACGCCGTTTTTTTCGACGGTATTTTTTGACGGTATTTAACATATACTTGCGTATTTTTCATGACATTGCAATATTATGGTACCATGAAGCATATCCAGTGATACCGTAATATAGTACCATATTACGATACATGGCGTTCGATTGGGCTTAAACTTCTCTTCTTCTTCAGGGTATATTACGTATCTTCAGTGACATTGTAATATTATGGTACCATGGAGCATATAAAGAGGTACCTTCTATAGTACATAGGAGGTACCATATACGATAGTGGTACCATATACGATACCATTTCCTGGCGTGCGATTGGACTTATACTTGGTATAGTAAGCATTCGGTGACATTGTAATATGATGGTAGTATGATGCGATATAAAGGTGGTACCTTAATATAGGGTACCATATTACGATACCACTTCCTGACGTTCGATTCATTACTCATATTTGATTATACTTGCATATTTTTGATGACATTACAATATTAGCGTCCCATGAAGCATATCAAGGGGTACCATAATGTAGTACCATATTGCGACAATTTTACTCTTGACGTTCGATTGAGCTTAAACTTTGTATGCCACTACGTATTTTCGGTAACATCGTAATATGAGTGGCACCATGGAGCATATAAATTCGTACACCTTCTATAGTACTACCATATTGTAATATACCACTTCCTGACGTTCATTTGGGCTCATATTTGATATATACTTATATATTTTTGATGACATTTACAATATTATGGTACCATGAAGCATATCAAGAGGTACCATAATAGTACCACATACTCGTGATACCATTTCCCTGGCGTTGCGATTGGGCTTAGCTTGGTATAGTAAAGTATCTTCGGTGAGACATTTGTAATATGATGGTACTATGATGCATCTACTATGATGCATATATAAAAGTGGTACCCTTAATATAGTACCACATTACGATACCACCACTTCCTGACGTTCGATTGGGCTTATATTTGATTATACTTGCGTATTTTTGATGACATTGCAATATTATGGAAGCATGAAGCATATCAAGGGGTACCATAATGTAGTACCATATTACGATACCATTTCCTGGCGTTCGATTGGGCCCAAATTTGATATACTTGCGTTTCTTTATAAAGATTTGTTTAATTAATAATTTTAATTTATTTTATGAATTTTAATTTATTGTACGATGTCGGTGACAGCAACTTTTATGCTTAAGTAATATATTATTAATTGTACCTGTGTCACTTTTTAAAATCTACCTAGGTCTATATAAATAACGTGGCAAACAGAAAAAAATTGTTATTATAGTATTTTTTAGTCAATTAACATTTTTTGTACTGCATTTTAATAAATCGTTTCCATTATTATTAAACGTATATTTCATTACTAACGTTTCAGCATTAATAAATATCACTATCAATCGCCCTGTATATTATTAATTTTAAAGGTAGTTAAAGTTATTTTCTTAGTTAACATAATAAAGTAGTGTAGATATATTAAAAATGTATTTTGAGAGCATATGTTTTCTAATAATATACTTAAAATTAAAACTATTTTAAAAGCCAAACGAATAATTAATATAAGTGTATCTGACAAGAAACGAAGAATAGAAAGGAATTATTATACACCAGAAAAAGAATGGGATGCCAGTTAAAGTCTGTTTGAATCTGGCAACTGTGCATTTTTAGCCGAGCTTCAAGGCCGTCGACGTGCCGTCGATCTACATCGATCCAAAACCGAAAGTTGAAAATTTCCAATTATATTCTGATTATGATATTGTCGCGCCATCTAGTATTCTATTTGTGCAATTTTAGCTCTTTCATTTCGAGTATTTTTCTGTTGCGTAGCTAGATATTCTGTGATAATATCAAAACCGAAAAATCAAACTGCAAACACAACCACACCATAGATAAATGCAACAAGTTTAGATTGGAAAGCCCGTAAAAATGTTGGGTCGCGAAATTATTTTGGGTCGCGACCGTTATACGCGATTTGGCGCTGCTATAGCGGTCGCTAAGAACAACGACAAACACAAACAGAAATAATTTTCTCTTGTCAAAGTCAGAATCTTCAAAAATCATAATAATCTTTCAAAATCTAAACCGCTCTCATTAAAGAAATTCCGAAAAGTGTTTATAGCGTCTATTTTCAAAGTAATAATTGCTATCTTGTGAGTTTAATTCAAGTTTTATATACTCCAACCGGTAATAATTGTGAAAAAGTGGCATTAAAAACTTAAAAAGCTGTGCTGTGAACTGTGAACTGCAAAAACCATCGTGGATCGTGGCATAACGTCGGTTTCCAATGTTTCATAGGTATTTCATACATGCGTCCTTATATAAAATAAAGTTTCTTGTACGCAACACACTGTCTTTTATTTATAAAATTAAACGAAAATAATAATAAATTTGAATAAACAATATTTGGCGATATAATTCCGGAAAAAGCCGAACCGCTCCGAAATTTTCAAAAGTTTTGGGTCGCGACCGTTGCAAGAATAGCGCCAAATAGTGTTTACATTGTGCTTATGGGCACTTTCCAATCTAAACTTGTTTCATTTATCTATGAACCACACTTATCACGGTAAAGGTGTGGATCCGGTGGCCAGGGTTCGGAAGTAGTTAATTAAGACGTAATTTACTTGATTAACTACGTGTCGTTTTTCTTCAAAAACTACGTCTTTTCCCGTTCATTAACTACATGAAAACTACGTTAATAAACTATGTATTGATATTATGAATAATTTTCATTTGTATGAGGTGTAATAGAGATAATATGATGTAAAATATTATATTTAAAGCCATATTTCTTCTGTTTTCTTAAATATATTATGTGTTTTTAAAGCTTCAACTTATTATAACCTCACCTCAAACCTTTGATATTTGAAAGTTACATACATAGGTTACATAAACTACACCCTCTACGTAAACTACATTAACTACATGTAATGTAGTTTATGTAGTTTTTAAAAGTATCATGTAGTTTTCCGAACCCTGCCGGTGGCTGACCTTGAAGCCCATATTTGCTGCTTTTGATCATCGATACTACGCAAGCGCACATCGTCGATGTTGCCAAATTGCAGTTTATTTTCGAATTATTTGCAGTTGAAATTTTTTTTTGCGTGTTAATCAATAATAATACAAATTCTATAATTTCAGATTTATCTTGATATCCAAAATTAAGGTAAGAAAGATAATGAAGATTGTGAAATGAAAGTATTATGAATATATAAAATTGTAATAATAATAACATATTTATTTATATATCTACATTAAAATTAAAAATGATCATTTACGTATTTTTTCTTAATGGTTTTAAACTTATTAGAATTATTTTATTTCTTTCAAGTTATTTAATTTCTAGTTATTTACAGGCAACAACAGTTTTGATTATATGTATTGATGTATCGAAGTACTACCATGACGAGTCTTATAGAACAATACACGTCAATGGGAGATAGAGGTAACATTTTACCTATAATGTTACTAACATATACTTTAAAATATACTTTGATTATAACGTTTGTATCATAATTTCTTAAAAATATCAAGTTAGTGGATTAATAGCAATTTTAGACATATATTTTATCGAAGAGTGTGCTGATAAGACTAAAATAAGCTTTATGTTTTATCTTTTTCTCTTTAGAAGGGAGATTGTGTCGTAGAATACATTACAGTATTTAATATCGTGTATTTTGATATTCTTTTCTTAATTTACTGTAATTTCTTGTTTCCAATAATGCCAAATCTTGACAATATGGTGAAGGTTGAGTCTTATTTTATACCTCTGTTTATACAAAACCAAATTAAGACTTAGTTTGTGATTTATATTAATATCTTTCTTATAATATTTGTTATCTCTTAATCTTAATACTATATTATAAAATAAATGTTAAAATATCTTAATTTTGCATATCCTATTCCATCCTTCCATTAGGAAAAATATGGTTTATAAATCATATATGCTATTCTAAATTAGGTGTAAGAATAGAGAAATCTTAAGGTAGCAGAAATTAATGCAATATATGTATAAGCAGAATTAAACAAGGTAACTGTTAATGTTGCTGAAGCTGATTCTACAATTTTAATTACGGAGGCTAAAAGGCCTTTTAAGGCCTCCGTAGTTTTGATGGAATGTTAAAAAAATCTATTATGAACATGACATGGAGCTACAGCATTTAAAAATTAAAAAAAAAGAAAAAATGTGGACACATCCCTTTTAATATCTCGAATTTTTAATAAAGCACTTTTTAAACGTAGCATAATAATCTAGATAGGAATCTAGAGTTTTATTTCTATATAATTTTATTGACTGAAAATACATAATAAGCGTTCACTTGTTGTGCGATATATTAAAATAATATACCGCGTACTATGATTGAAAAAAAATAGCGTCAGCAATGACTATGAAATGAAGATCGCTGTCATTTTATGAAAATGTCCTCAATCGTCATTTCCCAGACAACTGGACGCCGTTTTTTCGATCATACGGTATATATTGACAAAAAAACACTGAAAAGCATATATTTGTTTTCTACTGAAAATAATTCCAAAATAACTCACAATCTGGCAACATCGAAGATGTGCGCATGCGTAGTGTCTCTGATTATATGCAGCAAAAACTCGTTTCAAGGTCAGCCACCGGATCCACACCATTACCGACATATTATAAGATTGTTTCACATAATATGGTTTAAAAATGAAATTGCAAATAGCGAATAAAAATAATTAAAATAAAAAAGTGTATTTTACAATTCTCCCGGCCCCGCACCCCTTTGGCTAACCTGTAAATGTCAGCTATGTCGAGAGATGGCGTTACGAAAATGGAACCGATTTATTATAAGGAACTTGGGCTTCTTTTTCGTTAGTATATTCTGTGGTGTTAATTTCTGTTGTGATAAGGGTAATGGTGTGGATCCGGTGGCTGACCTTGAAACGAGTTTTTGCTGCATATAGTCACTGACACTACGCATGCACACATGTTCGATGTTTCCAGTTTACAAGTTATTTTGAATTATTTTCAGTAGAAAAACAAATATGGTGCTTTTCAGTGTTTTTTGTCAATATATACCGTGTGATCGAAAAAACGTTCATTGGCTGGGAAAATGACGAGATTGATGGACATTTCCCAGGTAAAATTACACAGCGATCTTCATTTCATAGTCATCGCTGGCGCTTTTTCCATCATGAGTACTCGGTATATTATTGTATTTTAATATTTCGCACAAACACGTGAACGCACAGTATGTATTTTCATAGTCAATAAAATTAAATAGAAATAAAAACTCTAGATTCCTATAGCAATTAATCTAATTGCTCTAGATTGTTATGCTGTATGCTTAAAAGCGGCTTTATTAAAAAATTCGTGAAATTAAAAGGGATGGGGTCCAAGTTTTTTCTTTTTTTAAATTTTTAAATGTTGGTAGCTCCATGTCATGTCTCGTGGTTTTTTTTTAACATTCCATCAAAACTACGGACGCTTAAAAGGCCTTCTTTAGCCTCCCGTAAATAAGGGAGAATCGTAGCTTCCAAACAACATTAGCACAGTTATACATATAATTTTGTTTAGAATTTTGCTTATATATATATTGCATTAATTTTCTCTGCTACCTTAAGATTTCTCTATTTCTTACACCTAATTTTATGTGATTTTCTAGCATATATGATTTATAAACCATATATTTTTCCTAATGGAATGGGATATGCAAGAGTGTAAAAATATTTTAACATTTATTTTCCAGAAAAAGTATAATATAATATTAAAGATTAAGACATAACAAATATTATAAGAAAATAAGACATCTTAATATAAATCACAAACTAACTAAGTCTCAATTTGGTCTTGTATAAACACGAATTATAAAACTAATAAGATCATAACTCAACCTTCACCATAGACATGTCAAGATTTGGCTATAGGAAACAAAGAAATTACAGTAATTAAAGAAAAGAATATCAAAATTACACGATATTAAATACTGGGTAATTACCAAATACTGTAATGTGTTCTACGACACAAACCATCTCCTTCTAAAGAAAAAAGATAAAACATAAAGCATATATTTTAGTCTTAATCACACTTTTCGATAAAATATATGTCTAAAATTGCTAAGTAATCCACTCAACTTGATATTTTTAAAATTATGATACAAAACATTATAATCAAAGTAAATTAATAATCAAAGTTCACAATCTTCATTATCTTGCTTTACCTTAAATTTGGATATCAAGATAAAATCCTGAAATTATAAAAATTAATTATAGAATTTGTATTATTATTGATTAACACTAAAAAAAAATTTCAACTGCAAATAATTCGAAAATAAACTGCAACTTGGCAACATCGACGATGTGCGCTTGCGTAGTATTGTTGATCAAATACAGCAAATATAGGCTTCAAGGTCGGCCACCGGATCCACACCTTTACCTAAATTTGAATAAACAATATTTGGCGATATAATTCCGGAAAAAGCCGAACCGCTCCGAAATTTTCAAAAGTTTTGGGTCGCGACCGTTGCAAAAATAGCGCCAAATACTGTTTACATTGTCCTTATGGGCACTTTCCAATCTAAACTTGTTTCATTTATCTATGGAGTTATCAAGAATAGGTGCCCAGAGACGGCGCTGGCTGCCGGAAAGCAGAAACCTGCCTCCACTATGTTCGTACCCTAAGGCACAGAATATCTAGCTACGCAACAGAAGCCTCGTTACATGTATAAAATCGTAGGTCTCAAAAGGAGACAGGCTTTAAAAGCCTGTCTCCAAATCAGATATTTTGATGCGGTAGTTTCACTACTACATAACAGAGGGCGATAAATTTAAAAGAAAACAGTTTTCTACAAACAAAATTTAAAAAGGAATTTTATGCAGTGTTGCCATTGTGTAATTTATATTGTAATATTTCCCTGATAAAAGCCTAGCTTCAAATTTGCTACATCATTTAAACATATTAAAATAGAATTAGAGCTCTTTTTTTCAAACGTTTACTTAGAATTATTTAACTCGCCATGTTAATTGGAGTTAAATCTTACGAGCTGAATTAAAATCACTTCCTGACGTTTGATTCTAACTGAATCCTGAATTTTGATTGTAATTCGGCGACAATATAAAGGTGCGTATTCATTATCCGCACGAACGAACGAACGAACGAACGAATGTTCGCTAGTGTTATGGACGGGGACCGCACGATAGGACCGCACGAGAAGACCGGAGGCATTTGTTGGCGAACGCCTTTGATGTACCGGACTCGAAACGGATGGTCGAGCGACGGACGAACGAACGGCCGCATGCGTTCGGTCCCCGTCCAACATACCGCAGCACTTTCATTCGTTCGTTCGTTCGTTCGTTCGGATAATGAATACGCACCCTATTATAAAGTATTGTTCTACTATTGACACCACTTCCTGACGTTCGATTGTGTTCATACCGTATGATCAGGAAAAACGGCGTTAGCGATGGCTATGAAATGAAAATCGCTGTCATTTTATGTAAAATTTATATGGGAAATGTCATCGATCGTCTTTCCCAATCAACTGGAAGCCGTTTTTTCGGTATCGTACAGTATTTGATATATACTTGCGTATTTTTCATGACATTGCAATATTATGGTACCATGAAGCATATCAAGTGATACCGTAATATAGTACCATATTACGATACATGGCGTTCGATTGGGCTTAAACTTGGTATATTATCTTCAGTGACATTGTAGTATTATGGTACCATGAAGCATATCAAGAGGTACCATAATAGTACACAGAGGTTCCATATACGATAGAGGTACCATATACGATACCATTTCCTGACGTGCGATTGGACTTATTCTTGGTATAGTAAGTATCTTCGGTGACATTATAATATGATGGTACTATGATGCATATAAAGTGGTACCTTCTATAGTACCATATTATGATACCACTTCCTGACGTTCATTTGGGCTCATATTTGATATATATTTGCATATTTTTGATGACATTGCAATATTATGGTACCATGAAGCATATCAAGAGGTACCATAATAGTACCATTCGATTGGGCTTAACTTGGTATAGTAAGTATTTTCGGTGACATTGTAATATGATGGTACTATGATGCATCTACTATGATGCATATATAAAGTGGTACCTTAATATAGTACCATATTACGATACAACTTCCTGACGTTCGATTGGGCTCATATTTGATTATACTTGTGTATTTTTGATGACATTGCAATATTATGGTACCATGAAGCATATCAAGGGGTACCATAATGTAATTTTCATATTACGATACCATTTCCCTGGATTTCGATTGGGCCCAAATTTGATATACTTGTGTTTCTTTATAAAGATTTGTTTTAATTAATAATTTTTAATTTATTTTATGAATTTTAATTTATTGTACGATGTCGTGACAGCAACTTTTATGCTGAACTAATATATTATTAATTGTACCTGTGTCACTTTTTAAAATCTACCTAGGTCTATATGAATAACGTGGCAAACAGAAAAAAATTGTTATTATAGTATTTTTTTAGTCAATTAACATTTTGATACTGCATTTTAATAAATCATTTCCATTATTATTAAACGTATATTTCATTACTAACGTTTCAGCATTAATAATTATCACTATCAATCGCCCTGTATATTATTAATTTTAAAGGTAGTTAAAGTTATTTTCTTAGTTAATATAATAAAGTTGTGTATATTAAAAATGTATTTTGAGAGCATATTATGTTTTCTAATAATATATTTAAAATTAAAACTATTTTAAAAGCCAAACGAATGAATTAATATAAGTGTATCTGACAAAAAGAAAAGAAGGAATAGAAAGGAATTATTATACACCAGAAAAAGAATGGAAGGCCAATTAAAGTCTGTTTGAATCTGGCAACTGTGCATTTGTAGCCGAGCTTCAAGGCCGTCGACGTGCCGTCGATCTACGTCGATCCAAAACCGAAAGTTGAAAATTTCCTGATTATATTCTGATTATTAAAGTCCCTAGATATATAAAGTACCGCAAATGGTTTGTTCAATGTTATTGGCGCCAAAATGGCGGATTTTTGGGGTATTTCTGGAAAAACTGTAGTGGTAGGACTGTTTAAATGTCACATTTGTCTGAATTTGTCATGTCAAATGTTGAGAAGCTGTCAATTTCAGGATAAAAATATTTATCCACATATTTTAAAATAATTATAAAGCCACTAAAATGCTACAAATTTATTAGTTAATAATGTATAGGCGTCGATATCTTTAGTGAAGAAATGTGTATTACACGAAAAATTTGATGTGTTTTCTAACATCGTCGATATTCAATATACGTTAGGTAGTGGATTGAATTTATTTATGCTCCAGTGAATATTTTTAACAATCTTATTTGTAGTATAACCTATTGGTACATAAACTTCATTATAGAACAAGACAAGACCACAATAGATCTGAGAAGGTCGCAGTGGGTCAGGCCGAAATCAACCTCTAGAAATCTAATCTAGAACAAGACAAAGACCTTACTTGCAAACTACCATACATATCTTTTAAAAAGGATGCTAAGTGTAAGTGAAATCTCTACGTAATCATTCCCTAAAATGTTTAGTGTAGTTTAGTTTTCAACATTTTGCAGCAAGAAGTTTAGATAAATCTACAATATATTATCATCAGACCAAACGAAGGATAATTATTTAAAAGAATAAGTTATGTTATGATACATATATAGATTTGGATGACATCGCTTCAGGTGGTTTTACCAGTCAGGACTAACAGGGATATTAACCAAAACAATGAAAAAAAGCTCAAATAAATTTGATCCTAATAACAAGAATGTTGTTTATGCATATGCTAACTATATAGTTATTTTCATGGACTTAAATAGATTAGTTTTTATGTATTTATTGATAGTAATTAATATTTTTTGGTTCATATTGTAATTACTAATAAAAAGTAAAGAATATAATGTAAGCATGTAAAGTTATATTTAAAAATTTGGTCTTATACTGTCAGTTATAAATAAAAGTGTGTGATTTAAATTTGATTTTTATACATGGCATAAAATTGTTAAGATTCGTTTGAAGTTTTACATATTGTCGAGGTAAAATTATGCCTACTTAATTTATGTATAACAATAATTACAGTTATTTCAATGTTAAATTTATAGCAGTATAACTTTTTTATAATAATGATACTTAAACATTATGACTATGACACTTGTTGTTTTAAAAATATAACATTAAATTGCAGAGCAAAATATATTTTAATTGAATTATGTGGTATTAACTTGCTTTTATTCAACTAATAATAAATTTGTTGTATAAACATGACTCCATAACATACAAACCTTAATTATACAGCACACATAAAGAGCCCCTATGTGTTTCAAGCTTCTTTCTAAGTTATTTATAAAATAAGTGCACAATTACATACCTAAAATGCTGAAACTACCTGAAGTCATACTAACTGAAACAATCTTTCTATCAATATATTAATATATTTCAAAAATAGCAGGTATGTATCATATCAATTTAATTATTACATTTATTTGTTTCAACCATGGTTCAAAATTTTCTCATATAAAAGCCGGCCTTCAAATTTAAGTTTGTAGCTTATTCATAGTTCCAAAGACTTTCGTTACATCATGCTTATTTGTCAAAACTAACTACAGCATAACTGGTATAATAGGAAAGGTTTACTTATGGTATAGGTAGCCCGTTCTTATCAACAAACAAAGTTTTTCCAATTGTTTGACTGAATTAAGTACTAAAATGCTAAATGTTATTCTAACTTTATTTCTTCTTACCTATTAACTTACTTCTGTTGGCGTACTTTGCGCTAAAAGGTAACATAAATAAATGCTAATACAAAATGAAACACACTTGTACGGGAAACCATTCGTTTATAACCTCTTAACATATATAGGCCTAAAAAATTAAATTTATGAATTGAATATTAATATACCACCTGATATTACATTAAAATGAAGGTAAACTGTAGATAATAAACGTAATTCTATTACAATTAATAAATATTTTATTTTACGGCTTGCCTGTCAATGTTGGTCGGCCATATTGGCGCCGGACCGACCAGCTGCTTAAAAAGCCGAAACAGCGAAATGTTGGCCTCTTTTTTAAATTTGCCGCTAGTTTTGGCGCCAATATGGCGGTAATTGCGGTACTTTATATATCTAGGGACTTTACTGATTATGATATTGTCGCGCCATCTAGTATTTTATTTGTGCAATTTTAGCTCTTTCATTTCGAGTATTTTTCTGTTGCGTAGCTAGATATTCTGTGCCTAAGGTTTCCAAGCTTTAACATAGGGGTTTTCATTTCTTTCAGTTAGTTATTCTATGGTTGGCACTTTTGGTAAATGACAATTGACAAGTAATTTTGAATTTGAAAAATAAAAGCTGACGCTAGCTTTGGCCTGACGCTTGTTTGAGATATTTGTAAATAGAAAATCATAGTGTTTAAATTTCTTCATTTTTTTATAATAATATTGTGATCAAAAAATTTGTGAATGAAGAATTAGATGATGAAGAACAAGATTAGGGACATACTTTCTAATGTTCAGGAAGGTCCAGTAAACCATCAAAAATATATCAGATTACTCAAAGGAATTTATGAAACAGTGAGAACAGTTGGATAATTTTGATAGAGAAATAGTACCAGTGTATGTTTTTCAGGCTGACTTCAATGAGTTTTTGGAATATATCCTCAATTGTATACAGTATGTTTTACAAAAGGACCATAAAAGTCCCACTGTTAGGTCTTTCTTAGATTTTATAGCAAAATTTATTGGACATATTAGCAAATCACCAAGCAAAAATAATGAAGATTTTGAGTTTGAAACCCCAACAGATCCCTTTTTATCTAGAACTATTGAAGTGGTTCTTGACGTTAGTATACAAATATACAGCCACAACTAAAATAATGAATATTACTTTTTAGTATCATAAAATTGAGAATCAAGATTGTAGATACAACACGTGTTGTTTCATATCTACATTGTTACAAAATATGGATAAAACTACAAATTTAGATGACGAATTGTGTGATTTAATTGAGTCCGCTATGTTAGAAAATACAAAAGTAGTACCAAATTATATGTCTGATATTTTGTTACATAACCATTTTTTAGGACCCTAAACCTATTATTAGGTTACAAGCATTAATTGCGTTAGTAAGGTTGCAAGATCCTATGAATCCTGAGTGTCCTGTAATACAGTCTTTTATGTCATGCCTTAAAGACCCAAGTCATATAGTAAGTAGTGTTGTAAAATGCTTGAGAATTAATTTTTGGAGAATATACCAAGAGCAAATGCTGCAAATTTATAATTGGCATATAGAAAATAAGTCGAAATAATGTCAGTTATCATTAATATCAGACTTTTTCATTTTCTTTTCTGAATTTTCTTGTTTTTTCTTATTCTCAAGAAAAATGAGAATTTCAAGAACATTGAGAACTAAACAAAGAAAACATTAAGAGCAAATAGTCATTCAAAATGATTGAAATAGTTGGTTATTCTAATTTGTCATTTAATTGGCAAAGGTTTTAAAAAATTCAAATATTTAACAACTGTTGGTGAGAAGCTCTTCACAGACACATTCTCGTACTGAAATGAGCGTCACATATTCAGTGACTTTGGTGAAGTTTTTCATCTTTTGTTGACAGATCCAGTCTACCGCAAGCCTTAGGCCATACTTTTGCTCTAAGAAAAAAATTGAATTGATTTTTTACATATATTTAAGAATGTCTTATATAGTTGTATAGGCAAGCATTTTTGTGTAGGACAGGCCTTTATATTTTAACATACCTATAGCAAGCTAATACCCTAACTTTACACAACATTCTATAGCAATTAAAAATGATTTAATCAGTAATCAATTATTGAGCGTTAAAGCAGAAAAGTCACAAAAAATCAAAGTATATGTCTAAACATAAGCATAAATACTTTTTTTGTACCTTAAGGTAAATCTTAGCACCTTAGGTATCCTATAAGTATACAGATAAAAATCTTGTCTCTAATTCGTGGTACGAAAATTGTTTTTTATGACGATGAGCACACGAGTAAATTTTCTTGTGCGCAAAAATAAACTCCCGTATAAACAGCGTAATAATTGGGCTGGTCACAAGGCCAGTCAGGCGCTGTACACAATTTTAGAGGCCATAAGTAGGCGTGCTTGTGCGCAAACTTGTAACCTAACTAGTGCGCGACACCGTAAATTGGAACCACGAAAAACAGTGCCTTTGACGATAAGTTTATAATCTGATAATCTGTGCTAAAATAGTAGTTTAATAGAGTTTTTTAGAAAAAATGAACTCTTAATTCAGAGATATTTTAATTATTATATAAGCTAAACGAATTTTAATACAAGGTGCGACTCAAAAGTGGCTCACCCCTATAACTTTTTAATTTTTTCAGATAAAAAATCGAGATTTGGTATGTTAGTATGCGATATAAATTAGGATTGATTGACGTATTCACTTGTTTTCGGTCACTTCCTGTTTCATCGGAAATGACTACAACATTTGATTTTTAAATGGCACCCTGCGTATTTTGTTACTCTATTCGATAGAAAATGACACTCTGAATAGAATGACGTATCATATGTCAACTTTCTACATTTTCGCATATGGTTTATTTGAAATTGTAACATGCGATTCATAACGATAATTTGACCCAAAATACCAAGTGTGTGGTACCAAATTATTCTTAAAAAAATGCCTTTTCCAAATATGCTAATGAGCCACCCTCGTTCCATTTGAAAAATTGAGATATGATTAAAAATACGATTTGGTATCTTTTAACCGGCCAGGACAAGACACTAAAACATTAGGCGATCAAATCTATTTTTCCAAGGCTCCTTGATTAAAACTTAGCGTTTTTAACATATCCAAGACACCCTAGATTGAAATTTAAAATACAATTTTGTTTAAGTAAAAATGTCAAAATTTGATATGTCATTCTATTGAGGGTGATTTCCAGTAATTCTATTGGCTGAAAAATTCATCTGTCAAAAATTTCAGCCAATAGAAATACTGGAAATCGTTTCAAGGTCGTTACGCCGATACGCCGATCCGCTTTTTCTAGGATAATGTGGATGCACCCTCAGAGTGTCATTTTCTATCGAATAAATTAAAAAATACCCAGAGGGGCCATTTAAAAATCAGAAGTTGTAGTGATTTCCGGTGAAACAGGAAGTAGCCGAAAAATACTGAATACCGTCAATGAATCCTAATTTATGTCGTACACTAACCTACCAAATCTCGTTTTTTCATATGAAAAAATAAAAATTGGCGCCGGGAGGCACGTATACTAAACGCCCATACTAAAATATGTTAATAAAAAGTTGGTAGGCAGTTCTTTTAGTTTCAAAGTAAAGGAATTTTTCCAATTTTTTTTGTCTCAAAAACTGCGACTTTGACTGATTTTGATGTTACTACAAATTTTGTTGCAAATATTATTCCTAATCTTAAATTGAAAACCGCGTTTCGCTAGCTACGGTAATTTTGGAGTTACGATTTTTTAAAATTATTAACCCCCTCCCAAACCCCCTTACCAACACCCCACCCCCCTCAAAAAATAATGGCCAGATTTACGGGTGCCACAGAATTGTTGTGCCAAATTTGGTTAAAATCGGTTTAGCGGTTTTTGAGTTATCGTGTTACAGACAGACGGACAGACAGACAGACACCATGAAAATATTTTGTATTTAGATCATTTATGACCCAAATAACTAATAAAAAAACTACTACTACTACTAATACTACTGTTAAAAAAAAAAAAAAAAAAAAAAACTACTAATACTACTGTTGATAAATGATGATCGTGAACGTTAGCGAATGTTTGCGAACATTCCCTCATCATGAATTGCTATTTTGAGTGAAATTAAAAAACCTTTTTTTTGCCGATCTGAATAGCCTACCATACCTGTTGGTATGGTCGGCTAAAAAAGTTATAGGGGTGAGCCACGTACAGACGCACCCGGTATATAGGGTGGTCCGAACTGTATTCCGGAAACTTCGGAAGTATATTTTGCAGATAAAAATAAGTAAAAAGTTCGTATAAATGTATGTCCTAAAATGCTTAGTTTCGGAGATATAGGGTGTAGAACTTTCATTTTGATGTCAAAATTTCCAATGGTTTATACAACCTAACCAACCACCGCTGTGATACAGTGCTCTTTAGAGGCTTTTCGCATCTCCTAGAGGAAGACTAGGTATTTTTGTAAAAGGCTTATGATATTTAGACTTGAAATTAAATTGCTTTAAAAAATGTAAAAAAATAATAAGGGACGTTCTCGTTTGTACCCACACATACTGTTGATAAATGATGATCCTGAACGTTAGCGAATGTTTTCGAACATTCCCTGATCATGAATTGCTATGATTTATGTATTGCAACACGAGTAGTAAATAATCTTCTTTTCAGGTTCGTAGAGAGGCAGTAAAAAGAATTGCACCGAATGCTGTGACTATTCCAAAACTTAAAGATCGTACAAGAGACGTTAACGCTAATGTTAGGTGTGCAGCTTTTATTCACTGTGGCGACTTAGGTTTGCCCTTATTTAGAATCATTCAAAGGCAACATATTCTTTGGAGCGGATTTAATGAACAGAATTCAGTTGTAATGAAGGTCTTTTTGAATTATTTCTTACCAAAATGGTTATCTTCAGTCAAGGGTGACTACATGACCTTTTTTAATGCTATACGCTTGGATTCAGATGAAACGGATGTTTCTGAGACTAGACAATTGAGTAAGAATCTAATTGAAGTATTTGCAAAGTAAGTTTTTCATGTCTCTATTTATTTATCTTACTTTATTTATTATCTTTCTTCTTTTATTTATTTATTTATAAGGACAGGGATGCAATAGAAAAAATACAAGACACCCCCAATTTACAGTGGTTATAACTTACTTAAATGTCTTAATATAACAAAGTTAAAAAAATAAAAGAGTACTATAATCTTTGTAAAAATAAATCTTTACTTGTTTCTTAAAATTAAATACTGCCATTTCCAAAATGTCTCGCTTTCACTGTACAGGGTGAGTCAACGATAGATTAAAGTCCATTATCTCGTTTGTTTCGAGGTGTACGAAAAAATGTTAAATATGAAAAATTCAAAATTGTTATAGAGTATACAGGATGCTTCAAAAAAGTGTGGCTGATATTAGATATGTTTTTTTTTAAATGCAACGTCCTATTTTTATTTTATTTTTAGTTTCTGCATAAAATTCTATAACTTTTTATGTATAATGTAATAATAATACCTAAAACTAATAGTTTTTGTAATATGTATTTCAATTTTTTTTAAACAAATGTTAGATTTCAGTGTGGTAAAAAATTGTCAGTGCTGATATTGAATCCTCCTTACCTAAGATACTTAAGTTCTAATTTTGATAAATAATGATACAGGGTGTGTCATTAAAATAAGACATTTTTATTTTTATTATTATTTTTTTAAGTACTTACGACGCCACTGGATAAACAACAGGTTAATTATCAATAACCAGTTATAACCAATTATCAATTATAATTTATCAGATTTGAAATAAATACTGTACTAAGGGTAGTTTACTCTTGACTCGAAAAATATCAAACCCCATTAAAACGTACGTCTATGAGGTACCGCATATCTTACCCTTGGCAAAATGTACGTCTTATAGCCATACAGCATCCTGCCAAAAATGAAAAAGATCGCTCGACAAAAATCAAGATATTGGCTTGTATCCATCTTAAGTGGGACACCCTGTATATACATATATGAATTTTAACTATTTGAAATTAAAAAATCTCAAATTTTTTAAATGTTACGCCCTATATATTATCATTTTTTCTGATACATTATTATACAAAACTCTTCAACTTTTATTAAGTATGTCATAACCTACTTCTAATAGTTTTGCGATTTATTCCAATTTTTCTATTTTTTCCTATATTTGTAATACAATAAAGAATAATAAAAATTAGGCTATAACATCATTGACATGACAAAAAGTAGTAATTATAGTATGTAAAGTAGTAAGTATAGATGGTAGACATAATATTTACAGATTTTCCTAAAAATGACTTAGGCAATGTGACTGATATACTGGAACAAGCCAAGAAATAAATATTTTTTCGGTTTAGTACTACAGGGTGCTACAAATTCGAGGTACGAGCATTAGTATCTCAGTAACCGTAATAGATACGAACATGGTTAAATTGGGGCAAAGTTGCGTATTGGAATGTTCACCAAGATGCCATTATAAAAGCTTTAAAAATTTCAAGGATTGCTGAGTTTTTTGGAAAAAACTGATTTTTTTGAAAATCTATTTTATTTTTTCCTGTTGTTACTTTTTAGAAAATCAAAAAACTAATTGCACATTCTCATAGCCACTTTATTAGGGCTATCTGATAGTATTTTTATATTATCAAATTAGCTAATAATTTGTAAGATACAGAGGCATATAAAATGCAGGTCCGTATTTAAAAAAATTAAGTTGGCCTCTGTATCTCACAAATTGTTAGCTAATTTAAAAATCTTAAAATACTACCAGATAGCCCTAATAAAGTGGCTACGAGAATGTGCAATTAGTTTTTTGATTTTCTAAAAAATAACGACAGGAAAAAATAAAATTGATTTTCAAAAAAATCAGTTTTTTCCAAAAAACTCAGCAATCCTTGAAATTTTTAAAACTGTTTTGATGGCATCTTGGTGAACATCCCAAAGCGCAAGTCTGCCCCAATTTAACCATGTTCGTATCTATTACGGTTACCGAGATACCAATGCTCGTACCTCGAATTTGTAGCACCCTGTATATATTACATAGTACTTTGCTAAGTACTATAGAACCAAGAATAAATGTAGATCATTTAAAAAACATTTTCAGTCTGTAATGGGATGGTCGCGGAAGTAGTAATATTATGAATTATAAACCAGAATTGCTATGAGAAAAAAAAGTTTATGTTGAAGAAAATTCTTATATCAGTAGTTGTCAACAACTAGGTAATCTACTATTACCGTAATCTACGGCTATTCGACCCAAGGGAAAATTCAAGTGTTATCACTCGTAATATTAAAATACACATATGACATAGTATTCATATACATAGTTGAATAAAGTTAATTAACATAAACTAATAATAACAGTTGTAAATAATTAGTAAACTACTTCTTAATAATAAAATGTGTAATTTGCATTAAATTATTTAAAATACTATTTATTTAAAGATTTTCTATATTGAAAGGTTAGGTTAGGTTAGGTTTAGGTTAGGCTTTAGTAAAAATTCGTTAAAAAAGACTTCCAAGAGTCTTGCAGCAAGACCAAGACCAATACTGGACTCTGCAAGACAAAGACCAAGATTATTATTAGACTGCAAGACTCGCTTGGTCTTGGCTTTGCATTTGCTCTATACTGAAACTATTCAGCCCTAATTTTTATAATTACTGTTTAAAAGATAACCATACTTTATAGGACAGAACCCATCAATAACTTGATTGGAGTTCTTCCATTGAACGATAAGAAATTATTACCTGTTGAAAAAGTTGAATGTGAACTAGTGCACTACTGGGACGTGTTGACAAATTATCTGAGAAAAGTAGATGACCTGGAGGAATTTCTAGAAGACATTATTCCAGAATTAACAGCTTTTTGTAATTATATTGAGGAGTAAGTATATTCTGTTAAAAATTAAGGCATTTTTTATAACCATTTTTTTTTCCAGTCTGGTTAAAATAAAGACATCGAAGGGCATGAACGACACAGAATATATGAACTTTGAAAGCATGCTGTATTATTTGTTAGATATGGCAGAACATTTTGATCTTTCTGACGAAGTAGGTTTTTCAAAATTAATTATATTTTTTTTTTATTTTTTCACTTTTAAGGTTGGCAGAAGAACTTTGGATATATTGACAAGGAAGCTTCTTAGTGATCATTGGTTGCAAAAATCGTTACTTACAAAAATTATACAGATAAGGAGAAAAATGTGCAGTGATGTGAATGCATTTGCAAAAGATATATCAAATGTTATCAGTGAAAAACGAAACCCAATTGTTGAAGCACCAAAAAAAGAAGATAATAGCAAACAATTGTGGGTAAGTTTTTATAACTGTAGTATCACTAAAATATATTATATAGTTTATATTTACTTGACAAGTAAAAATTAAACATTTGAAAGTACAGGGTTATTTACGGCGATGGTAGATTAGACTCTTATGGTGATATGTGAATTATTGGATTTTTACATCAAGGCACTTTTTTTTTTTTTTTTATTGGAGGTGTAAAATACCTTTACGTACGGAGTGTGGGACTCAATCTCTCCTTAAGCTGCCTGGAGGACACTATCCACTAAACGTCACCCCCTCGCTCCTGCCACGTCGCACCCGCTGGACGCATCTCCTCAAGTAGACGCCAGACTGTTCTTTTTTTGTCATTACCCCTGCTCTTCGCTGTATTTTGCCTCTAGTATATTTTGGGCCAGTTTTGAGATGGCTTCAAAGTTTTCTCTTCTTTCTGTTACCGATTTTAAGAAGGTATCTGCGGAGATGTTGCCACCAATCGTCATGCGTGCCTCACATCTTTCCTGTTCCCATCTTGGACAAGCAAACATTGTGTGTTCTGGAGTATCATTGGGTTCAGCACAGTATCGGCATTCCGCGACTTCCCCCTTTCCAATTTTACACAGGTAACTCCCAAAATTTCCGTGGCCACTCAATATTTGAGTAAGATAGAAGTTTACCTCTCCATGCTTTCTTTTAATCCACATATTTATATTTGGGATGAGCTTATATGTCCATCTTATCTGTCCTTTTTGTGATACTTCCCATTCTGCCTGCCACTGCTGCACTGTGCGGTTTCTCTCCATCTCTCTGCTTGCCCTGGTTTGTACTTCACCCTTGAGAAAGAGTCGTTCTCTTTCTCTTGAGAGAAGATGCAAGGGCACCTGACCCGATATCACCAAGGCTGCCTCAGTTGAAGTAGTCCGATACGCCGAGCAGACCCTCAAAGCCATGACTCTCTGTGCACCTTCAAGTCTTTTTTTATTTACGTGCATATTGGTTGCTTCGTTCCACACAGGTGCTCCATACATACTAATATTCTGGCACGCATATGCTAACACTCTTCTCTTTGCTGGTGTTGGGCCCCGAACGTTTGGCAGTATTGCGGACAACGCTTTAGCAGTTCGTTGTGATTTTAGACACACCTCCTTGATGTGCAGGCCCATCGTGAGTGCACGGTCTATGTGGAATCCAAGATAGTTGACTTGCTTTACTGGATTTATTATTATATCCTTAAAATTAAACCTTATATGGTCAACTTTTCTCTTGCGGCTCAGTAAAATCGCCTCTGTTTTTTCCACAGCTATTTCGAGTCTGTGCTCACGCATCCATCTGGCTATGATCTTTAGTGTATCATCCACAGTCTGCATTAGGTTGGGGTCGTTTATTTTTTTGTTTCTTTTAGTTTTTTTTGTTATTATCACAGCAAGATCATCGGCGTAACAGATCAACTCTGTCCCACCTGGTACAGTAAGCTCCATGACACAGTCGTATATGTTCCACAGAGTTGGCCCCAGCACCGAGCCCTGTGGGACGCCACCGAATACCTCTCTTTCATCTTCTCTATTGAGAACTATAAATCTATTATCAAGATAGCTTCTTATTATGTTCACCAAATAGCCACTTATGCCTCATCTTCTAAGTTCTTTAATAATTATTTCCCATGACGCGCAATTAAATGCATTTTTAACGTCGACTAAAATCAAAGCTTTATGCCAAGTGGCTTTTCTTTTCACGATATCCGATATTTTCTTCATTGCATGTGTGGTAGATTTCCCCTTTACAAATCCATACTAGTTTGGATGCATACCATTTCGTTTCTTCCTAATTTCTTCCAAGAGTCGCGTATTGATGAGTTTCTCATAGACTTTCCCGATTACATCAATGAGGCAAATCGGACGATATTTTGGTGGATCATTTAGGTGCTTCCGGGGTTTCTCTATTAGGGTTAATTTGGATCTCTTTCATTCTTTAGGGAATTCATTTCTCTGAAGAAAGTTATTGAAAAATGTTCTAAAATATTCTACATTGTCCAATATTAGCGTTTTTATCACATTTGGTGGCAAATTACACAGCCCGGAGATTTGTTAATTTTTAATCAAGGCACCTGGGGTGGAACTCTGTAACTAAATTGCGATTGGTAGCGATGAAGAATACTGATCTTGGCCGTAGAAACTAAACGGCAAGCGACAGTATTCTTCATCGCTATCGATATCGATCGCTATTTAGTTACAGAGTTCCACCCACTTGTAAAAAATTACAGTGTAATATTTCCTTTATACACCTCTACAGGGTTGTTCATCACATACGACACAGAGTATTGTAGCTAAACGATTAGATTTTTACAAATTGTAAGTTTTGGGTTCGTTGAAGGACTATTAGAGCTACAATTTAAAAATATTTTTACAAGATACGGAGTGTCCCCAATATGTAAAAAATATTATAGTTGTATTTTTTTTTAAATGGAACACCCTGTATATTATTCTATTTTTAAATTCTACGATTGAAATAAAGGTAAATTTTACTAAGGTTTATCACACTTACACCTTACCGTTTTTGAAATATTTTCAATTTTGTGAAATTGCAGTAAAAATTTTAAGGCTTCGTTTCTCCAAGGGTATCAAAGTTTTTAATACTACATATTTACTGAAGATTATTTATTGATCAGATATTATGTTGCAATAATAAAAATTATAGTTCCTTATACAGAGTGTCCAAAAATTTATATTAAATAATTACTAGTTTTAACCGACAATAACTTGTTTAATTTAAATGGAACACCCTGTATATTTTAGAAGAATCAGATGCACAATTTAATTGTCTATCAAATTGTATTATACAATTTTTTACCTATCCCTTCAAGTTTTCGTAGAAAATGCATTTTCTTATAAAATAGACATCATTTATCAATATACCCATGGAATATTGACATTTTAGATTTTGTTTTTAAAGCAACAAATGCACAAAATGTACAGGTGCTAAAAACGATAATATTACTGCCAATTTCTATACAAAAAGAAAAATATTTAAATCTTTGTAAAAGAGTATACCAATTAAATATACCACCATTATTTCCGCTCAAATATTAATTAATTATAGACTTAATTGGGTTAGTTAATAAATTATTCTAAATAACTGTGGATTTGAATCGGAAGTCAATATAATAATAAGTTATGAAAATGAACGTCTCTGTTGTTGTTAATAAGCATTCGTCAAAAAATGATATAAAATTTGTAAGGTGTTACTTTTTACCATACTGTCTAATACACATACACAATTCAATTTTTTATTTTTGTATTTGAACCAATTATTATTAATCAACGCAAACAGCCAATTAATGTAGTTTGAATACTGGAATCATATTAATTGGTCCTCTTTAACAAATATTTAAACAGTTTTTTTTTATTTTTTAATTAAATAAACGAACTATATTGACAATATTAGTATCTGTACTCTTTAAAATTTGTTACATCTTTAAAAATAATCTAAAATGTCAATATTCCATAGGTATTGATAAATGAGGTCTTAAGAAAATGTATTTCCTAGGAAAACTTGAAGAGATAGGTAAAATATAGTATAATACATTTTGATAGACAATTAAATGATGCATCTGATCCTCATGAAATATACAGGGTTAATTAAATATACCATTTAAATTAAACAAGTTATTACCGTTTAAAGCTAGTAAATATTTAAAATAAATTTTTAGACACTCTGTATAAGGTAGTATAATTTTTATTATTGCAACACACAACTTAGTAAATAGAAATACTTCATTACAATATTTGGTTATAAAATTAAACTTATTAAAAAAAATATTTTGACAAAAACCTAAATATTTCAAAAACGGTAAGATTAAAATGCGGTCAACGTTAATCAAATTTACTTTTATTTTAATCGTAGAAACTAAAAATGTAATAATATACAGGGTGTTCTATTTAAAAAAATACAACTTTGATATTATTTATTTATTTGGGACACTCTGTATCTTGTAAAACTATATTTAAATTGTAGCTCTAATAGCAAAATAAAAACACTAAATCACCACAATACACCAAAACACTTTTACTTTTACACTGGACGCGCGTTTCGCTAACCATGTTAGCATCATCAGCAGATGATTATAAACTCATCCGTCAACAATCCCAAAACTTACTATTTGCAATAATCTAATCATTTAGCTACAATCTACAATACTCCGTGTCGTATGTGGTGAACAACCCTGTATAAGATTGGAATAAAAATCTCTAAACATAAAATGATTTGGAACTTTTTTTTTGAATACTCAGCCACTCTGTATCTACATGCATTTTAGTTGGGATAGTAGGGGGAATATTCGTGTTTCAAATTCAGCTCTCACCATTTGAATTTCGGAAACGCAAAAAAAATTAAAAAAAGACATGAAAATATAGTTGAATTCTTTTGAAGTCCTAAAAAATAAAATGCGTTTCTATGGTAATATCATTTCGTTTTCATCTTTGAATAAAACGATTAAGGAAGGAGCATTATCAAAAATCTGAGATCAAACGCGACGGGGTCCTAAAATGGCCTACTTAAATTCCGGTTTACAGTGCCGTTCTAATTTTATTCAAAACGTGTAAAAATGTGATGTAGGGTAGACTCCATAATTTGTTTTGTTTAACGTTGCGAATAAATGTTGGTAGTTATTAAAATTGTTATAAAAATATATAATAGGGTCCTTGCACGTGTCGGGTATAATTTAAATATTTATACATTTTTACCTAAAACATATATATGTAAAATTAGTTTGTACAAATTCCATCTGGAAAGTACTTAAATTAATGATTGAAATTCATTGAAATTCGATTGGCGCGAAAACGAGGCGTGACGTCAAAGATCTAATAATTTTCGGCTCACAGCGAACGCATTCCATTTAAATAAAGGGTTGTACTTTGTTTAGAATTATGACAGAACCAGTGTTGCCAGAATTACAGGATTTCCTTCAATATGAACAATACAGTCAAATTTCGTTGATTAAAGGGCCATTTTTGAAGGATTTTTATCCAAAAAGAAGACAATATGAAGGTTTCTGGCAGCTTTGCACAATAAAAATTGTTAAAATATGTAGTAGGAGTATTTATTGTTATATCCTACATCTATTTTTTCACTTTAACGGTGTTTAATTAAGGATGAGGTTAAAAGCAATTCAAAAAGTCCATAGTTCAAAAGATTTTAATATTTAACAAAAAAAATAATAGATACATTTTTATCTTTCAACGCGTTTTATTACACACATACCAAACTAAACCAAAGTTCTTGACGTTGAAAAGAAATAAATGGGTAAACGGAAAACATAAATATCTAATAAGTCAGCTGATCATGGCGTCTTGATTAATTATTTTAGATTGAAGCAGCCATTGTAAGAAATGAATTTTTTGAGACATACTTTATAATACTGCTGTCGAGTATCTATCAAAGCATTTTTGATAATGTTATTTTTTAATAAAAAAATTATATAAATACATCAGTGTACCAAAATTACCAGAGATAAGTAGATAAGTTTTTAAAAATTTTCTTCTTATTATAAAATAAGTAAAATACACGAAATTTGGTGATTTTTACAAGATTTGGATTTTTTTGTGAAGATGAAGGAATATGAAAGGTTTTTAACGCTCCGTTGAAGAAATTCGCTCGAAAATATCTGACAACACTGCTCTTCTCTATTTGACGCATGACGCATACATCAAGTATATTCTATGGCATACATGCTCGTGATACAGGCAACGTCAATCTCATCAATCTGCAATTTGTAAATCGTCGAGATCTAAATAAAAGTCGATAAAAATAATCCATAAAGAAGGCAAATAACAGTTAAAATAGGTAAAAAAAGTTTTGACGATGGCATTGATATAATATTAATGATATTTTATTACAGGTTATGGAAGAGAAATACGTATAGGTACTGTACATCTGCTGGATCTGTGTCTATGAAAGGAATGCGGGCAAAAAACATATAAATAAACAGCAATATATTTTATACGTCGATTTGACGAGTGCGTCACCGCAAATCGCTCCGCCCACTCACTTTATTGGCTACTTGCAAATTTGTCGAATTTTTATTGATGGGACGCGTCGTCTAATTTTTTACGAAAAACATCGAGACAATATCGTTTCCCTCACGGATACCCCGGAGCTACAGAACGGACAGACGTACTGTAGATAGAATCAGATAAAATAGTGAATGTGAAATTTCTATATAAAATATTAACAAGTAGTATTGTATTTAAAGGTATGAATTGAGATAATTAAATGCTAATTATTTACTTAACCTATAGTTTTCTTTAAATATATACATATACTTACTGTTAATGTTAAAAATATTCATGGCATAAATGAAAAAGGGCAAAAACATTCAGGAAATGATTAATTAATAGAAAATAAGAGGGATTTTTATGTAAACCTTTTTGATTTGATGTTTTCATACGTAATAGCTGTTAGAGTTTAAAAGAATTTTACACGAATCTATTTTGTTAGTTTAAAAAAACAATGAACATGAAATGGATGAAACAGTAGAAACCGCCGGCCCTGAACACCAGTCCAATTTTATAATTAAAAATGCTTGTTCAGTGACGAAGTATAACTTTATAAAATCAATCAAAATACATATAGTAGGACATATATATTATTCACATAGGCTTGTTGACAAGTTGTAAACATAAATCGTCTACCTACCTATTTACTTTTGCTCCTCCAATTTTGGCAGAAGTAAAAAAAAACATTCTGCGAAAAATAATAGGCGATTATCGTAAAATCTACTTCCCGTAGATTGTCTGTGCTTTATTATAATCCGGTTCTGTCATAATTCTAACAAACTGAAACTCCCAGTGATATCTAAATAAATTTGAAAAACATCTAAATAAATTAGAAATTATTTAGATGTCAAATGTCATTGGGAAGAGCTTATTAAAATTTAAATGGAATGCGTTCGCTGTGAGCCAAAAATTTTTAGATCTTTGACGTCACGCTTCGTTTTCGCGCCAAGCGAATTTCAATCATTAATTTAAGTACTTTCCAGATGGAATTTGTACAAACTGATTTTACATATATGTTTTAGGTAAAAATGTATTAGAAATCATAAATATTTAAATTATACCCGACACGTGCAAGGACCCTATTCTAATAAAAATAGATAAGTTATAATAATTATTTATTAACACAAACATCCGATAGGCTACTGAAGCAGCTAAGTCAAATTGACGTATCTAAATTCTTTGACATCTAATTTTTGACTAGTAGTAAATAAAAGCAAAAATGCAAAAAATATATAATTAGGTAATTTTAAGTGAATTTGTGCTAAATGATCGTTTTACGACACTTATGTATATTATATAGTCACATACTAGCGAAAAGTTATTCCATTATTTCCCTAGATTTTTGACTGAGATCTACCGCACGCTGCACTACCAACTATTTTACAGTCTTTTTCGATAAATCGCAATAGTGTCACTGTTAATTTAAGTTCTGTCACAATTTGATTCTAGATTTACCTTTAAACAACGAGCAGTAGTAGAATAAATAATAAATAACATAAAATAAGCTCAGTAAAGAGTGGCAAATCCACAAAATTTCAAATTATTTTTTTTTAATCAAACAGAACTGTCACGGGTCCCCACCCTAAGGCCCTTTGTGCGTCTACCATGCATGAATACATGGATAGCATTATACAGGGTGGCGCCTCTCATACGCCGCGGAGGCTCCAAGGAGAACGACAGTTTGTATTGAAATGAAATTTTGTAAGCGTATGTAGGTTAATTCAGAGCAGTTTTTAAAAATATAGAGAGTTCTACAGGGTGTCCTCCCAAAAAATTACATATCAAAGTTGTGTTTTTTGTAATGGAACACTCTATATATAAATTGATTTTCGGATTCTGGGAGAAAAATAAAGCTGAGTTTTATAAGAGAAGTATATGACCAAAATGTAAGGTTTTTGACATATTTAACATTTTCTAGAAATAAAGAACAATTTTTAAATTACAATAAAAGCTACCTAAATTGGAATTTACCCGGTATAACCTGTATATGTAGTTAAATTAACTATTGTACTTTAAATCAAATTAAAACTTGATCCAAAAAGTTATACAGGGTGAAACAAAATTAATATTGAACATTGGTCACCTTTAAAAGCATGTTACTCTCTTATTTTAAATGGAACACCCAGTATATTATTCCGATATTTAATGGAGAATTCATGTCTCTTCAAAATACTATTAAGGTTGCCTACCCCTCAAACAAAGATTTTCCTAGATATTTTTATTTACATGATTTGATCTGAGTAGATCTTTATTATTTGATAAAATCTAGGTGGCTGTGATATGTCTGACGTTACTTCAACATAGCTGTCTAACTAGTCCAACTTTAACAACTAGTTATAATTTTTTGTCAGTTAAAACAAAAAAAATTCTCAGGAATTTGCCGAAAATGCAAACTTATCCTACATCAGAGAAAATTGATATGATTCTATTAGTTGAATGCAGTGTGCATTCACCAATTAATAGAATACTTAAATGCTCCTGATTTTATCTACTTTGGTTTTTTTTATGCGGATATGTTAAAGACGAAGAGAGAGATGTTGAAGAGTGTTTAAAAAACTCGTGTCGACAACATGAGATAAATTATTGTATACTCTGTTCTTTTTCTCAGGTAAGGTTTCGACAGACGATAACAGAAGAAAAGCAGATGACGTCCCATACCAATCTATTTATTTTACTAAAAAAAGTTTCTAATAATTTTTAAGTTAACTATGGATGGGTTTAAATATAAATCCGTCACACGTCGTCTCTTGTTGTTTTTAACCGGTTTTATTGGTTTATTTCAAAAATGACAGATCGTATTTCAATTTTATTGCTTTGCCGGAACGATGAACGATAAACGGACGCCGATGCGTATGAACTCGCCTTTAGATTTTTGACGCTTGTCAAAGTCTTGCCAAATTAGAGGTTATAATTTTGTGTCAACTTTTGTTAGTTTTGTCAAATACCCTGCGTTTTGGAAGATGATGCATTTTGATTCGTGTTATTACGTGTGTTTTGTGTCTTTTGAAGTCAAGTGGAGGAAAAATCGAGTGAAAATTAACTGTAGACCCAGAGCACAGTTTTTGGTTAATACTCGCTGCCCAGGCAAAAAGTCTTATACAACAATAAAGTTACCATCTATAAAGTTCGTATATCATCTCGTCGTAGATAAGTGCATCTCGAATATGGTAGAAGGACCATACTAAACGCATACTAAAAACTGGAGTAGGTGTAAAATATCGACATCACACGATAGGTAAATAATAGATTTTAGTACTGCACAAGAAAAATAATGCCAAAGGTACTGGTTTAGTTTGGTTTTAATAAAATAGTTTGTTTTATTTATGTTGTTTTCTTTATTCCTGTGGAATATTACAAATTTGTATTTGTACATAAGTTATATTGATAAATATAATCATAAATGCGGGAAGTTTCATAAAGCTTGAACGAAAATAAGAAATAGTTTGTATGTAGTTTTGTTTTACGGCCACAGCTCCAGGACTATCCGGCATAAGAAATAGTTCTTTTTTATATTTTTTTGGTATGTAGTGTCTTGTTCTTGTTTGTTTTGTATTAACACATACCGTTTTTTATTAAATTAAATAACTCGATTACTTTTTTTCAGTTTTATAGTTTTTTTCACAATATTTTGAAGTAATCACTTGTCAGTCAAATTTTAAATATAATAATTTCCTGCTATGCGTTCTAGTTGTACCAACTTATTTCTTTGTAAAATAAAATAAACTACTTTGAAATTAAAATGACAGACACATCTGTCACTGTCAAGGATCTTCTCGTTGGACAGACTATAGCTGCTTTTCGAGGGAGAACTCCACATATTATGCCTTTTAAAATGAAAATATACTTTTGAGAAGACAATGATTTTATGCAGTTCACAGGAAAGGAAGCATTTTGAGCATTTGATTTCATCTAGCTAATTTTTGTCGCATAATTATAGGTTTATATTTAGTTTTATTTCTGTAATAATTAAAATATGTTTTAAACGTATATTTTTTATTGCCCTTGAGTATTTTACTCCACAATCTTTAATTTTTGTTAAATTAACAAAAGGTATATCACACAGCCACCTAGATTTTTTCAAATAATAAAGATTTACTGACGCAAAATCATAAAAATTAAAATATCTAGGGAAATCTTTGTCTGGGGGGTAGGCAACCTTAATAATATTTTAAAGATATATAAATTCTCCATTGAACACCGGAATAATATACTGGGTGTTCCATTTAAAATAAAGGAGTAACTTGCTTTTAAAAGTGACTAATGTTCCATATTAATTTTGTCTCACCCTGTATAACTTTTTGGGTCAAATATCAATTTGGTTTAACATACAATGGTTACTGTAATTAAATATCAGGCTATACAAGGTCAACTAAAATTTAGGTAGCTGTTATCGAAATTTAAAATTTACTCTTCATTTTGACAGAATGTGAAATATGTCAAAAACCTTAGATTTTAGGTATATGCTTCTTTAATAAAACTCACCTTTATTTTTTTCTAGAATCTGAAAATCAATAATTAATATATAGGGTGTTCCATTAGAAAAAACACAACTTTGATGTGTAACTTTTTTTGGAGACACCCTGTATAATTCTATATATTTTCAAAAAATGCTTTCAGTTAACCTACTTATGCTGCCAAAATTTCATTTCAATATAAACTACCGTTCTCCTTGGAGCTTCCGCGGCGTATGAGAGGCGCCACCCTGTACTCCTAATAATCTGTTTATTCAAAGGTTTTAATCCTTTGATAGATTTTTCTTGATAGAAATTTGATTAACGTCATATTTTTTGCTGTTTTAAAATGTTAAAGAAGCTCAAAATTTATTTAGTTTAATGCTATGGAAATAGTGATACGTTGTCGGAAAATATTATACTTCACAAGAGCAAAAAATATGACGTTAATCAAAATTAATAATAACTCTTTGCGTGTTTAAGCAACGGCCTAGCTACGTTGAAACACCGGTTCCCATTAGAACAGCGAAGTTAAGGCTACGTAAGGCGATACTGGTGGATGGACGGGTGACCGGTTCGAAACTCTGTTTCGTGCTGTTGTTCAAGGGAAAAGTGTAAAATCTATTGATACACACTGCTCATTCACGCCGGTTCGAGACCGGATGAGATCGGATATCTCGTGAGTAAGAGTAGATTTAGACACTTCCTAAGTCGTGGCCATTGACCATGATATGGTCAATTCCGTATGATTCGGATTCCGCGTAAACAAAGTAGGCCCTGTCCAGATTAGCCCTGGCAGCAAAAAGGAGACGTTAACTGAAATCTTTACTTTACTTTTTGCTTGTTTAAAGGTAGTAAATCTAGAAGGAAATTGTGGCTTAAATTAACAGTGTCACTATTGCAATTTATCGAAAAAGACTGTAAAATAGTTGGTTGTGTAGCGTGCGGTAGATCTCGGTCAAAAATCGAGGAAAATAATGGAATAACTTTTTGCTAGTAAGTCGCTGTATAATATACATACGTGTGGTAAACCGATCATTTATAAAATTTACTTAAAATTAACTAATTACATATTTTTTCTTGTATTTGCTACTTGTCAAAGATTAGATGTCAAAGAATTTAGATACGTCAATTAACCAACTGCTTCAGTAGCGTATCGGATATTTGTGTTACTAAATAATTATTATAACTTATGTATTTTTATTAGAATAATTATATATTTTTATGACAATTTAAAAATTACCAACATTTATTGACAGCGTAAAATAAAACAATTATTGAGTCTACCCTACATCATATTTTTACACGTTTTGAATAAAATTAGAACGGCACTGATAAACCGGAATTTAAGTCCGCCATTCTAGGACTCCGACGCGTTTAATATTAAGATTTTGATATGCTCCTTCCTTAATATTTTTATTCAAAGTAATAACCATATCTATCAAAGATTGAATTCGAAATTATATTACGGCCTTTAGATTTCTAAGACTTTAGAAAAAAAATTCAACCATATTTTCAAGTTTTGTTTTAATTTTCTCTAAAACGGTAAAGAAACTTGGAAAAGCATAAAGGGGATTAACCATTTTAGATGGAGAAATGTTTTTTATGAAAAATGTATTCTTCTCAAAATGTCAATATTAAAAAAGTGTTTTCTCTTCTAAAAAAAATCCGGGGACATACTGTATACATCTAAAAATTAATCAAGCATATTTTTCGAATTTGAATCGCGAATTTTCATCTTGAGTTTCCAACCTAACAAACCAACTCAATTTTTCTTTTATTAAAAATAATATTTGAACTACATATAAACTGCTAGCGAATTTACAATTTTGACAGGCGTCACCAAATAAACAATTTACTATTGAACTAAATTGACAGTTCACAATTTGTCACTGTCATATTTTCTTGTTTAGGTTTTTGACAGGCTATATGGACCATCTAATGCATAAATTCAATATTTTCTCAGATATCTAAATTAAAAGTGGAGCTTCTATGTTTGAAATCTGACTTGGATACTGCTGTATCAGATAGCGATTTCCAAAAAGCAGCGATGTTAAAAGACAAGATCACCGAGCTCAATAAAAAATTGGAGTCGCTAAATTCGGAGAACAGCACTGATGTGATCAGATCGAACGAGCCTAGAACAGATCAGAAAACTGTAACTTGGTGTTTGGACCTTTTGGTATGTTTGTTGGGTCAAGGAAGTTTTACAAACTTGCCACCGCCATTAATTACGCTAAGGTAAGTAGAAAAGTTTAAAAATTACAAGATAAATTAGTAGTCCATTTGTACCATATCATATTTAATAAAAGGAATATAATAATTTTTAATTATTGTATAGTTTTTCCTAAGGTAAAATGTTTCAAGGAGCGATTCATCAGATCTTTTCATTTATTTAAGTTTAAATTTCCACCTATACCTATACAGGGTTATTCACCTCATTCCGACACCTGGTACTGTAGTAAAATGATTAGATTTTTAGAAATTGTGGAAATTGTTGGAGTGAATAACCCTGTAAACCGCGCTGGCTATAGGGTCTGTTAGCGGTTTGAAAAACGCCCGGTATGAGGCGTGCTGATAAGTTACAAGGTGGTCCCAGCGTGATATGCGGGCTGTAGATAGGCAAAAATATTTTTAGAATGTGCGTCGCTATTGTCCGTATATTTTATAAAAAAAGACTGGAGTTTAAATCTCAAACCAGAAACTTAATATATACAGGGTGGTCCGAACTGTATTCCGGAAACTTTGTTAGCATATTCTGCAGATAAAAATAGGTAAAAAGTTCTTATAAATGTATGTCCTAAAATGCTTAGTTTCGGAGATGCAGGGTGTAGAATTTCATTTTTATTTCGATTTTTTCCAAATAATTTCTGAAGTAACGTCAATATTTAGATGAAAATTGGTGTCTGGGAGTTTGACATGGGAAAGTTGATTTTGATGTCTATATGACTCCTACTGGTAGAGGGCGCCACCTACATGTGTTTTAACTGTTTTGAAGCGTAATAACTTTTTGTCCGTACCTGTATAAAACTACCGAGGGACAAAAAATAGTGTTTTTTTTACGTAAAAAATATCTCTTTGTAAAAATCGCTACGAGCAACCGTTCTCAAGATATTTAGAATGGAAATAGTCAATACATGCCATTATTAACGAAAAAAAAAACACGTTGAGTAGATAGTTATTTCAATGAAATAATAAATTTGGGAAATTTTTATTTTTTCAAATTAATCATATTTCTTCTGCAAAAAAAAATGATGATAAAACAGTTTTTGTTGAACTTTTGGTACAAAAACATTTCAAATTTATGATCTCAGTCTAATAACTATTTAGTCAACATGATTAATTTATGTCAGTGATGACAGGTATTGATAATTTCGATTCCAAATATCTCGAAAACCATTACTCGTAGCGATTTTTACCAAGAGACCTTTTTTACGTAAAAAGCGGCGTAATGTATATTTTTTACTCAGTAGTTTTATACAGGTATGGACGAAAAGTTATTACTCTTAAAACCAGTTAAAAAATATGTAGGTGGCGCTATCTACTAGTAGGAGTCATATTGACATCAAAATCAAATTTATCATGTCAAAAAACTCCCAGACACCAATTTGAATGCAAATATTGACGTTACTGCAGAAATTATTTGGAAAAATTCGAAATAAAAATGAAACTTCTACACCCTGTATCTTCAAAACTAAGCATTTTAGGACATACATTTATACGAACTTTTTTACTGATTTTTATCTGGAGAATATGCTGCCGAAGTTTCTGGATTACAGTTCGGACCACCCTGTATAGCTTTTTCGTAACTCTGGCTCACTCTGTATACTATTTCTAAGCATTTCTAGAAAAGACAGTGTTTTGTTTACTTCAGTTAATTTAATTTTTTTCCAGGGAGGACTTTGTGAAGCCATTGATTGCCCACACCGACCTAGAAATTCAATGGCGAGCGTTTAGGTGCCTCGCATCGTTTTGTATATTTGACGAGGATCTGACCAAAGAACACATCAAATCAATTCTAGCACCGGTAAGTCTTAGGAAACATTCTATAAAGACAAGGCTTTATTTTTTCTTCTGTTTTCAGATTATTTCCTATCAGGTAACGCCCAATTACATTAAAGAGAACGTAGTGTCCTCTATACAGGCTATTTCGGACTTGTTACGAACGTACGGACCGAAAATATTTGATTTTGACGTGGAGCAATCGAATAGTACCAGACGTCGGTTGTACGACCAAGAATCTGAGGACGTTCAAGATGCCACCAACCAGATATCCCTGGACATCCTGCTCAATTTTATTCTGGATATGCTTGACGACGAGGTAACTTTTTAATCGCAATTAGTGCGAATGTATTAGCCGTAGCAGCTGCGGAAAAAAATATTTATAACTAAAAAGGCTATGGGAAATTGCTGGAAAGTATTTTCTAGTTTGTAGAACGACCGCTAGGGGGCGCATCTGCAACAAAAAAATTAGAAAATGGAGTTTTTACACAATTTCGCCTAGATAAGGTGTACTATAAGTAACAGCTTCATAATCTTCAGTAAATTTTGAATATTTTTTGTTAGAGCCATTTTCCCCTATCTACCAAAATAAAGTGGTGGGGGAAGGTTAGATCTGTTTTTATTTGAATATTAATAACTCTGGACTGGATGATCGGAATCCAACGAGCGAGGGCTCGTTTAAAAGAGCGTTTCTTACTCTATATTGTACCATATAAACAATAATAATAAGCTTTTGAACGTAGACGCTAGGGGGCATTGTCTTACAATTTAACGAACATTGCGCGTTTTTTCAAAAAAATTAAATGCAATAGTATATGTAATTTTAGCTGATAGCAAAGAGTAGTAAAAGCTTAAAAAGTCAGCGAAAACCGCATCCTGATATCTTCTTTCAAACCGAAGATATTAGCAAAATTATAATAAATACAAAAAAATAAGCGCTTAATTACCTTATTTTTACAACACGTAGCCCTGTTGATTATGCCCATTCTAACCTAAAAATAAGATAAAAATAGTTATTTTATTTTAAAATCGACAATATACCAGAATATCATAATATCAGATGTATTAATATCTAATAATTAAGATATTAATAATAGTGAACAAGAAACGATGATTCAGTGAAGTCATGGTAGGCTTTGGAAAAAAGTTGTTTTTGACGTAATAGTATAAACGTCAAATTCTTATTAGATCCACATTTTGATAGTCTTAGCAGCGTTTTTGATCTTTTGATTGCTTTTTCAAAATGCCAACAACTTCAACTACTTCAAATAATAAAGGCATTTTGAAAAAGCATTTAAAAGATAAAAAAGCGCTGCTAAGACTATCAAAATATTAACATACTATCGTATTTAATTTTTTGAAAAAACGCGCTATGTTTGTTAAATTGTAAAAAAGCGCCCCCTAGCGTCTACGTTCAAAACCTTATTATTATTTTTATGGCATAATATAGAGTAAGAAACGCTCTTTTAAACGAGCCCTCGTTTGTTGGATTCTGATCATCCAGTCCGGAGTTATTAACATTTAAATAAAGATAGATATAACCTTCCCCCACCACTTTATTTTAGCAGATAGGGGAAAATGGTTCTAACAAAAAAAATCCAAAATTTACTGAAGATTATAAAGCTATTATTTATAGTACCCATTATCTAGGCAAAATTCTGTAAAAAATCTATTTTCTTATTTTCCATAGCAGTTGCGCCACCTAACGGCCGTTTTACAAACTTGAAAATAATTTCCAGCAATTTCTCATAGCCCCTTTAGTTATAAATATTTTTTTCCGCAGGCTTTACGGCTAATACTTTCCCAGATACAGCCGAGAGCTATTCTTAATGGGACACCCAGTACAGTACAATCGAAAACATTTATGGCCAAGCGGGATTGATTAAAGTTATATATCTGTCTTACTCATTTAGTATTGAATGTAAATTGTGAAATACTCGGTGGTTGAGTGGAAAGCAAACCTTATATACAGGGTGTTTCAAAACAAATGCGAAAAACTTCAGGGGGTGATTCCTTGTTCAAAATAAAGGGTAGTTTGCTTCATAAACGTTGGTTTTAACCCAACCATTAGGGAGATATTGCAGTACAAAGATGGCGGAAAAATAATGTTTTTATTTTTTATTGAAAACGAAAAGAGGTAGACTAATAAAATTTTATGGAAGCATTACTGTTATGAAAACACACTTTCTGGTAATTTTTTCACTTTTTTAAAATGAGTGGAAGGGGTTGAAATAAACTACCCCTATCATTCTTGTTAACGAAATTTAAAGAAAAATCTTATCAAATACATGCAAAAAAATTAATTTGGATAGTTTAGTTTGTTTAGAAACTTTTTTATCTCTTGTATTTTTTGATAAAACTCACCGATTTGAAATTAAAAAATAAAATGTAAAGCATTACATGTCAGGACAAAAACATTTTCTGATAAAGAATCTAGTGGGCTGTGTAATTTTTTAGGAAAAAATCTAGTTGGCCGCTGTTACTTTTTAGGATGTTCCTAATATTATTTTATTTGACATTACTCTACTGCAATACGTTATTATCTAGATGATTATTATTATCGTTATTATCACTAGATTCTTAATCTAAAAATGTTTTTTGTCCTGACATGTAATGCTTTACATTTCATTTATTAATTTCAATCGGTGAGTTTTATCAAAAACACAAGAGGTAAAATTTTTTAAACAAACTCTAGTATCCGCTGTTACTTTTTGGATGTGTTTAATATTATTTTATTTGACATTACTCTACTAACAATACGTTAATCTAGATGATTATTACTATCGTTATTATCATAGATTCTTAATCTAAAAATGTTTTATTTCCTGACATGTAATTACTTTACTTTAAATGACAATAACTTATTTAATCAAAAAAATGGAGGCCCTGTATATTTTAAACTAGAATCAGATGCAGAATTAAGATTTTTCTTTAAATTTCGTTAACAAGAATGATAGGGGTAGTTTATTTCAATCCCTTCCACTCATTTTAAAAAGTAAAAAATTACCTGTAAGTGTGTTTTCATAACAGTAATGCTTCCATAAAATTTCATTAGTCTATCTCTTTTCGTTTTCAAGATAAAAAAATAAAAACATTATTTTTCCGCCATCTTTGTACCGCGATATCTCCCTAATGGTTGACTTTTGACCCAACGTTTATAAAGCAAACTACCCTTTATTTTGAACAAGGAATCACCCTCTAAAGTTTTTCGCATCTATTTTGAAACACCCTGTATATTTTAATAATGCTTAAAATAGCCAGTATAAACTCTACAATGAAACTGCGTCTTAATATATAAATAATATTTTATATATCGCAGAACTAGGATAAAATCAACATTTTTTTAATTCTTTGTACCTACAAACATGATGTAATAATATGTATAATATATTACATTCTCCCCTACTAATTAATGTTACATCTGAACAATTTTTAAGAACAATCTTTAACAATTTAAAATGTTATAAATAAAAAAATTCTTTAACACTTTCAAAAAGTAAACATTAATTAACAATTTAATTTGCATCTTACACAAAAAATATATTATAAACATTAATCAAATAATTATTATGTGATAATAATAAACAATAATTTCTTACACTATAAATTAACATACTAAGAAATTAAGGATTGTAAAACTAATCTATCTGGAGGTTTTGTACATCTTTTAGGCCTCCCTGTAGATGTAGAAGGTACATCAAAAGGTATATTAACATTGGGTAAATCACTATTTTCAGAATTATTACTAATCTCTCCCTCCTGATTTTTTTCTATTTGAATTGCATCATTATTATCGCTATTTTGTATAGAAACTTCAGAATCAACAATACCCCTTTGAATTTTTGTTTTTCTTATTTGATTTGATTTTTTTTTGATTTGTATGTCGTTTCCATTTTTTATTGATCTCAGGAATGTAAACTATGTATGTACATTTACCGATTATTTTTAGAATAGTACCTGGTATCCAAGAAACCTTATTTACTTGCCTATAATCTTTTACTAAAACTTCGTCGCCAAGCTGAAATTAATTTTTTAAAATACCTCCAAAATTCTTTATTTGAATTTTTTGCTTGTTAAGAACTCGATTTTGAACGTTTTCATTTGAACTGTTGTTCAGATCAGGGTTTAATACCGAAAATCTTGTTCTTAAATCGCGACCAAACATGAGCATTGCAGGAGAAATACCTGTTGTAGAATGCGGAGCATTTCTAAAATCAAATAAAAAATTCTGTAATGCTATATTTATGTCTATTTTATTAGGTTTATTCAGAGAATTTTTTAAACAATTTTTTATAGTTTTAACTGCATTTTCCGCAGCTTCGACTGAGGAAAAAATGGTGCTATTGTAATATGTTCAATATTATATTTTTCTAAAAATATTTTAAATTCAGAACTTGTAAAATTTCTGGCATTATCGGACACAATACACTTTGGTAACCCAAATCTTGCAAATGTACTATGTAATGCTGATATAGTGAAATATGATGTAATATTATGTATATATTACATAAATATTTTCTATTATAGATGGAGGAATTACGGGACGCCGCTGTTATGGCGTATTCCAAACTAATACTTAACGGATTTTATGTGACACCTACTGTTATGACGAGATTAATTTTGAAATGGTACAATCCAGCAACAGGCAAGTATTATTAGTTAATTTAATTTTTTCGAATGTGGTAGACAATGATTCAGTATTGAAAATAAAAGGATTTCGGACTATTGCGCCATTGTCTTTATTTATTTTAGTTCGGAGTACCCTGTATATAAAGGTTGCCATATCGTAGGTATTTCGGTACTAGGGTTCCTAGAAATGTTGTTATTGTTTGCAATAAAAACAAAAGAGGGTTGTCCACAGGGAGCCTCATTGGAAAAAGCGTAAGTTTAAAGAGGCCGTTTTTTTACAAACAATAACATTTTTAGCAACCCTAGTACTGAAATATCTACGATGGCGGCCCGAGTCCGAAACATGCCGATACAAGAGACCTCAAGATGCCAGATACGAGAGCGCCAACGAGAGTATACTCTCGTGTACAAACTTTGGATTGGCTGTGTTGTTTATTTCGTGCAAACTTGTGCTAAACATTTATAGGGTGTTTCAAGGATATATCATATTTCTATACCTAAGCCTTCCGGTTTATTAAGTAGAGCTCTTTAAAAATTAATAATTCTATTATAGTCTCATTTCAAAAATTTCATTACCATGACAATTTTAGAAATTTAACAAGTAAAGTCTAATTGATACTTATAAAGTTTGAATATTTGTCATGGTAACGGTGTTGTTTAAAACAAAACAACTACATATAGTCTAAGAGCTAGCGACGTTTTCGAGAAAGTATTTTAAGACGTCTGGCTCTTTGATATATCTTTTACTATGCTCTCTGGAACAGCATGCGGCCCGTCTGGCTGCCGATACCCGTTGCGTTCACTACTGCTCATTGGAAGAAGATCCTATATTTTTTATTAATTTAGTCCTATAAATTCTAGTATTGAATATAAATCGAACATGTCTCCATAGCGCAGTGCGTAGAGTTGCCGACCACGAACCGATGATTCAGAGTTCGAATCCGGGTCAGGGCAAAGACTTTTTTATTTTATTTTCGTTTATATTCTGATAGTAAAGTATTAAATAATTCTGGTGATTCAAAAAAAAACAAACAAATATTATCGGTTCGTGGTCGGAAACTCTACGCACTGCGCTATTGAGACATGTTCGATTTATATTCAATATTAGAATTTAAAGGACTAATAAAAATATAGGATATTCTTTCAATGCGCAGTAGGAAACGCAACGTTTACCGGCAGCCGGACGGGTCGCATGCTGTTCTAGAGAGTATAGTAAAAGATGTATCAAAGAGCCAGACTTAAAATACTTGTTTTCCGACGTTGCTAGCTCTCGTACTAATACAGAATTATTATCTTTTAAATGGCTCTACTGAAGAAACCAGAAGGTTTAGTTTTATGAACATGATATATCGTTGAAAATCAGTTTTATTTATATTTATATTTTTTAAATAATATACATAGGCTTGAATTTACAATAACAATGATTTGGGCGATTTTAAACAAACGGCGGTTTACTATGTGAACTTATGTGAAATATACCTGGACCGGTTATCTAGTTGTCTCTGGCTCGGCTTTAATTCTAATACATTGCAGGTATATGGAATAATACACAAGTAGATCGAAAAGTATTTTGATTAAGCAAGCTTGTTTGATGAATGATGGAATCTACTTGGTCAAAAACACTTTTAATACTTAGATCTTATAAACTTCGTGGATGCCATATGTATATTATACATGATTTTGTTTACGGGACTTTCACATGCATTTTTCCATTTATTTCTTTCTAGAACAAGATTATCGTATAAACCTATCCTTCTCTATGAATACGCTACTGAGCATGCGCAGAACGATATTAGACGTGAATGCTAACTTGGAGCGTTTTTTCGCTGCGTTAACAACAATTACTAAAAATATAGACCATTAAAATTTTTTAATCAAGATATAACTAATACGTGTATTTATTATTTTGAAAATATTTGTCATATTATTTCAATATACTTCTTATATAAATTTTAAACAAAAATTAAATCATATAACTTCTTTTTTAAAAATGCTTTAAAATACTACTTTGAAAAATAGCTATGATGAATGGGCTACACAAAAGTTTATAAGATCTAAGTTTGTACCGTGCTTAAAACAAATAAATAAAACATTGTCTTAGCTCCACATACTACTGACTCTGCTTTTCTGCTTTATTTACTATAGAGATGATATCGTACTTTTTCGTTTTTTGTTTCTAAAGTAGGCAACTCACTAGCGAACATGTTGAGCAACATGTTCTCGAACGGAGTTGTCGTCAACACGTTCCTAGTGAATGTGTTGGTTGGTCAACATGTTAAGCATCTTGCTCTAATATGTTCCTTTGTGAATGGCCTATTTAAGAAGCATAATAAACAATTATTGTTTATTGATTACATACAAGGATGAATATCGTTTAAATATTGCCACAATAAATATAAAATTGTTTTGCTTTTTAAGGAGTATCGAAAGCTGCACCTGAAGGGGATAGAAAGACAATTAACATAAAATCTGGTACTTACCTCAAGTTAATTTTGTGTAGTTCTGCTTATTTTTTTGTGTTTTTTTTTGTAAAATATAGTCTTGGAATTAATAACTGAAAAATCTGGAAAAAGTGATTAATAATAATTATATTATAATTTGTTGAAATGTTTGTAAATACTTTTGTTATATGTTTTAAATAGATATTTTTTACGTATAACAGGGAGAGATATAACTCTTGAGATGCTTTTTTATTGTTTCAGTAAGATGTATAAGTTTCTGTATAAGTAAAAATATATTGAGATAACCTAAATATATTTCACGTAATAAAAGTTTTTATCTAATGCTCTTTTTTGTGACATATACAGGGTTGTTCACCACATACGACACGGAGTATTTTAGCTAAACGATTAGATTTTTACCAATTGTAAATTTTGAGTTCATTGAAGGACTATCAGAGCTACAGTTTAAAAATATTTTTACAAGATATAGAGTGTCCAAATAAGTAAAAAATATTATATGTAGTTGTATTTTTTTAAATAAAGGTAAATTTGATTAAGGTTTATTACACTTAAACCTTGCCGTTTTTGAAATATTTGCAAACTTATGAAATTGTAGTAAATGTTAACGCTTCATTTCTCCAAAGCTATCAAAGTTTTTAATACTAAATATTTACCGAAGTTTATTTATTGATCAGATATTGTATTGCAATAATAAACAATATACAGAGTGTCTAAAAATTTATATTTAATAATTACTAGCTTTAAATGACAATAACTTATTTAATCTAAATGGAACGCCCTGTATATTTTACGAGAATCAGATGCAGAATTAAGATTTTTCTTAAAATTTCGTTAACAAGAATGATAGGGGTAGTTTATTTCAACCCCTTCCACTCATTTTAAAAAAGTGAAAAAATTACCAGAAAGTGTGTTTTCATAACAGTAATGCTTCCATAAAATTTCAATAGTCTATCTTTTTTCGTTTTCAAGATAAAAAATAAAAACATTATTTTTCCGCCATCTTTGTACCGCGATATCTCCCTAATGGTTGACTTTTGACCCAACGTTTATAAAGCAAACTACCCTTTATTTTGAACAAGGAATCACCCCCTAAAGTTTTTCGCATTTGTTTTGAAACACCCTGTATAAGATAGTATAATTTTTATTATTGCAACACAATATCTGATCAATAAATAATCTTCAGTAAATATTTAGTCTTAAAAACTTTGATGCCTTTGGAGAAATAAAGTATTAAATTTTTACTGCAATTTCACAAAATTGAAAATATTTCAAAAACGGTAAGGTTTAAGTGTGATAAACATTAATCAAAATTACCTTTATTTCAATCTTAGAATCTAAAAAAAGGATAATATACAGGGTGTTCCATTTAAAAAAATACAACTATAATATTTTTTACTTATTTGGGACACTTTGTATCTGGTAAAATTATTTTTAAATTGTAGCTCTAATAGTCCTTCAACGAACCCAAAACTTACAATTTGTAAAAATCTAATCGTTTAGCTACAATACTCCGTGTCGTATGTGGTGAACAACTCTATATATTCAGATTTTTCAGTAATGAATCCGCCACAAAATTATAGACATTATTATGAGATTTTAATATAAAATTTTTGTTTAGAACGTATACTACAACAAAAATTGGGTACAATTATCAGTGTGTTTGTGGAAAGAATTAAGGAAGCCCGGGGCATTATAGCTAAGTGTATAGTACCAGTTATCACAACCATAGCAAGTGCTCCGAAGTCTAGTCCTCTGGTTGAAGTCGATATTGACAACGTCGTCAGGTTTTTAGCTACCATAACTCAAGATGGATCAGATGTAAGTATATTTGTATTTAACAATTACTACGTTTCCATGGAGTGTTGAAATAGTTTTGAAACAGTTTTGGTATCGAAATCTCGTCTTCGAGTTTTAAGGTCGCTTCACTTTTTTCTAGTGTCTGATCGAGATCGAGATAGCGAAAATAGTATGAAATTATATTTAAAAAAAATTTTCAAAAATTTAATCCACGAAATTTTAATTGAGCTGGTAATTTCTTGTTAAAAAAGGGTTTTTATATCATATGGAACTTTTTTATTTATCGGCTTTGATTTAGTATATTAAAAATGACATAAGAAAATTTAGCCTGTTGCTCTCGGGTATCTGTCAAATTTGACATTTAAAGTAATAAGTGGCTAAAAAATTGGTTTCTTGGCCGAATTTCGAAAAAATTGTATTTGAAAAAGTTTTTTATTTTTTATAACGTCGTAAATTTTATTATGTCATTATTAATCTATTTTAAAGCAAAAACTAACGCCAAAGTTATATTTGACCTATTTGTACCCCAGAAGCAAACTATCTTAAGTCACAAAACAGTTTTGAGAAAAACGAATTACAAGTTCTTTTTTGAGATTATTTCCTAATTACTCCGTTATTTTTAAACCTATACGATTGTAAATTATAATCGTAGGTTTAAAAATAACAGATAATATTACAATTTGTAATATTTGGTATATTACTAACTGATTTTGAACTTAAATGAAATGTAAAATAGTTTTTTAAATAAATTATATCAACATTTTTGAAGTGACTTAAATATAATAAAAACTGTGACACGAGAATTTTATATATTAGATGTATATCATTATTCACTTAAAAATTTCTAAATCCGCTCCTGGCGTGACCCCCACCAAAGGAACCCAGATCGGAAAAACAGGCAGCCTTCGCGCATTATAAAATAGAGCATTTGTTACCTCTTTCTCTTCTAACCTCTTTGGCTATAATATGTTTTTTTTCGAAAAATGACGGAGTTACTTGTTACTAGCCACTTTTAGTAAATACAATACAAAATATAAGGTTACTGGTTTAAAAATTTAAGATGCCAAATTTCGTTGGTGTATTCTTTCTTTTGCTATATCTATTAAAATTGTTTAAAAAGGCATATTCTGTATATTTTATGACTTTTTATTATTTTGTTTGTTAGTCTGTAAATTTGGTCCACAAAGAACTGGTGCCTATAATTCTAAACCATATCAATCTAAATCCTGATGAAGTTGCTGTACCATACCTATCAAGACTGTTGTGCAATTTAAGTATAGACTCTGCAGATATGGTTGTAGTAAGAGAATTAATAGACCAAGCTGACCTGTTACATAAAAAGGTAACCCAAAATTCACAAATACTCTAAAATTTTCTTATTCTATTCATTTTTTACAGGAGGATTTGGACAAGACTTCAAAAAATAACATTTATAAATTCATTAACAAACTTAGAGGCATCACCACCACAAACACAACTTTAGCAACTGTATCGGAAGAAACTTCTATAGATTCTAATGTACTTCATAATATAACGTATGCAGAAAGTCAACCTAGAGGCATTACCACCACAAACACAACTTTAGCAACCATATCGGAAGAAACCCCCACGGAATTTAATGAACTTAATGATATAACTTGTGCAGAAAAACAACCTAGTTTTAGAAATGAGATGGTAATTCCACTGGTCGATTGTATAATATATGATTCAAATATCATTTCAAATGATTTACCCACAGTTAGTAAATCTACAGAACTAAGTTCCAACAAACGAAAGTCAAAAAGTACGAGAGAACTTGAAACGAGACATGATAGTAGTAGTTCAAGTTCCCCCGTTCTAAGAGAGCCCACAAATCAGGGAGTTGATTCAGAAAAGTCACCTACAATCACCAGCAAGAGTTCAAATAAATCACCCACAGTTAGTAAATCTACAGAACTAAGTTCCAACAAAGGAAAACAAAGAAAAAATACGAGAGCACTTGAAACGAGAAATGATAGTAGTATTTCAAGTTCCCCTGATCTAAGAGAGCCCACAAATCAGGGAATTGATTCACCTACAATCACTAACAAAAGTTCAAATGAATCATCCACAGTTAATAAAACTACAAAACTAACTACCAGCAAAAGACGGCGAGAGATTACCAAAAAGGGCGATTTAATAAGTGACAGTACTAGTTCAAGTTCTCAGGAGGAGGGTAAGGCCAAAAATCAACATGTCGATCTTAGTTCAAATAAGTTACCTACAACCAACCACAGTAAGTCAAGTGAATCATCCACAGTTACTAAACCTACAGAAGTAACTAGTAACAAAAGAAGGCGAAAGATAAATAAAGCGGTTGATATGATATACTACAGTAGTAGTTCACGTTCTCAGGAGATGGGCAAGGCCAAAAATCAAGAGGTGGATCTTAGTTCAAATGAGTTACCTACAACCAACCACAGTAATTCAAGTGAATCATCCACAGTTACTAAACCTACACAAGTAACTACTAACAAAAGAAGGCGAAAGATTAATAAAGCGTTTGATATGATATATGACAGCAGTAGCTCAAGTTCTCCAGTCCTAAGAAAAGCCAAAAATAAGAGAGTTGATTCTAGTTCAGATGAATCATACCCAATCACACGCAATAGTTCAAAGGAATCATTAACTACTATAAAGCTAACTACTAACAAAAGAAATCCAAATTTTTCTAAAGCGGTTGATATGATAAATAAAAGTAGTAGTTCAATTTTCCCAGTGCCAAGAAAGGCGAAAAATCAACGAGTTACAAATGGGGGAGTTTTTAGAACTAATCGTGCTCAGAATGGTAATGAATCCTCGTCAGAAAATTCAAATATTTTGCTAAGTAAACAGAATGGGTTGCAGAGAAAGAAAAAAATAGATCTGAGGACAAAGAAAGCTGTAACAGGTAAAAATAACTTTATACTTACTAATAAAGGTTTATTTTAGTAATCTTGAGAAATTTAAAAGCCACAGGTGTAAAAATAAAGTTTAGATTAGAACATTATTTACTACAGAGTAATGTCTATACTTTCGAGGCGTGTTAATTTCTTGCAAGGAATTCTGGGTATTTGGCCAAATAAAAAAATATTTGAAGACTATTCAAGAAAACTTTAGTTTTTTAGCAGATACGTCTATTTGCGTCTGCGTCTATAATAAAGTGTTGGCAATAATAAATGAAACAAGTTTAGATTGGAAAGTGTTCATAAGGACAATCAGAGAGGACAATGTAAATAATATTTGGCGCTATTTTTGCAACGGTCGCGACCCAAAGCTTTTGATAATTTCGGAGCGGTTCGGCTCTTTCCGGAATTATGTCGCCAAATATTATTTATTCAAATTTATTATTATTTTCTTCTCATTTTATAAATAAAATACAGTGTGTTGCATACAAGAAACTTTATTTTATATAAGGACATGTATGAAATAATTATAAAATATTGGAAACCGACGTTATACCACGATCCACGATGGTTTTTGCAGTTTACAGCACAGTTTTTTAAGTTTTTAATGCCACCTTTTCACAATTATTACGGTTTTGAGTAAATAAAATTTAAATTAAACTCACAAGACAGCAATAATTACTTTGAAAATGGACGCTTTAAACACTTTTCGGTATTTTTTCTCTGAGGGCGGTTTACATTTTCGAAGATTTTATAATTTTTGAAGATTCTGACTTTGACAAGAGAAAATTATTTCTGTTTTTGTTTGCGATTGTTCTTAGCAACCGCTATTATATATTTTGACGGGCTTTCCAATCTAAATTTATTTCCTTTATCTATGAGTGTTGGCGTTCTGTTAAACTGACATTATATGAAGTCATACTTTAAACCAAAGCTTCAAACTAAGTTACTACCTGATAACAATTAATGAGATAAAACCAAAAAGCTTTAAATTTTCGGTATATGATCATTTTTAGTTTGTTTTTAATTTTTACTTATGTTTATTAAAATACCGTGCTGGCAACTGTTATTCTTGGGTCGGTATTTACATGTGTGGAAGTAAATCGCATAGGGATCTTACTAAGTCGGAGTGAGAGAAATGCGACGGAGTGCTGTTGCGGCGTTGCCAGTACGCCTTTCCTTTAGAGGTGGGCTTTCTAGTTCCTGGGGAGGAACTAGTTCCTTAGTTCTAGTTCCTCCAGAGGAATAGTTCCTTGAACTAGGTCTTTAGTTCACAATAGTTCCCGACTAACATTGACATCCCCCTTGCTTGCTAATGCGTTTCGTTGTCAGCCAGAACTATTCACAGTATGATCTGTATAATTTTTATAATGTACGGAGATATAACGAGACGTGTAATTGTGTATGTTAAAAACATTTATAGGGAAATTGGAACAACTTTCGTTGCACGTCATCAATGACACCATGCGTCGTCTTATGGAGTTTGCTGGTGGTCGTATTATGATGTGCAACGAAAGTTATTTTAATTTCCTTAGGGAAATTGGAAGAACTTTCGTTGCACGTCATTAATGACACCATGCGTCGTCTTATGGAATTTGCTGGTGGTCGTATTATGATGTGCAACGAAAGTTATTTTAATTTTCCTTATAGGTAAGTTTTATTGCAGATAAAAAATATAAAAAAGAAACTCAAATCAGAGTTTAAAAAACTATATCACATATCAATTAGAGCAAATATTACAAAAATTTTACGAAAAATTGCATTTTTCCTCACTAAAAATTCAGAATATCTACTTCGTTTTATAAGATATTTCTTAATTTTAGGGACCTAAAGTGAAACATTCCCATAAAATATTTAAAAAACAAACTAAACATTAAAAACAGTATCCACGACAATTTTCTGTGGTAATTACGCCGCGCCGGCTGTGGCAATAGACAAGGCCGAATCCATCGTCGTCGCCTTGTATTATATCTCGGATCTGCCGACTGAATAGATTCCCGTGAACTAGTCTTTTAATAGTTCCTCTATGTCCGGATCCGATAACATACGGCTGATACTCCCCACGCCTGCAGCATCAATCGCGCTGGCTGATCCATACGTAAACTAGTCTTTTATTTAGTTCCTCTAGTTCCTTTAGGTCCGGATCCGATAACATACGGCATATGACTGGCACTCCCCACTCCTGCCTAGCATCGATTGCGCTGGCCCGATTCGTACGTACGTAAACAAGTCCTTTATTTAGTTTAGTTCCTCTAGGTCCGGATCCGATAACGTGCCGCTGGCACTCTCCACTCCTGCCTACAATCGGGCTACGCGCGCTAGCCGATCCGTCGCATATCATTCTATATCGGTCAGTCTCGATCCTGGAATAGGTCCTGAGGAACTAGTTCTTTGAGAAACCAGGAACTAGTTCCTTTCATTCCGGGGTCGGAATAGTTCATTGGAACTAGTTCGTTCTCGAACTACACACCTCTACTTTCCTTATCAAGTAAAGTAAAATCACGATCGCATGCCGCTTATTCTCAAAAGACTTTTTTTCGAAAAGATAACTAGATAAAATCATTAGAAATGTTTTTGAGCATCTGAAATGGAATTATAAGGATATCTTTAAGGTATCATTTTTTTTATAACGAGGAAACGTCAGTAATCGCAATAATTTAAAAACTCAACTTTTTAACACATAACACGCCATAACACAAGAAACACTTTAGATAATGAAACTTTTTTTTTATTTTGAAGAGAGGATCTTTTACAATATGTTTACATAAGAAAAAATCGATAACGTTGTTTTTTTCCATTCAAAAATTGCAAACAACCCATCTATTTACTTTTATAGCATAGCAATTTTCAGCAGTCGTGTAATTTTTTATTGATAAAGATTTTAACTTACTGTCTACGAAGAAAATTTAGCAGAAATATTAATAAAGGTTTTGAAAAAACTACAATCAATTATTTCTAATAGATTTCGAGATATCGATTTTTCAATTCAGTGTTCTAATAGCCCGACCACTGTCGAAAACCAACTCAATTCCACTTGTTTTTACCAAAAATGCAAGTGTTTCTAGCTTGCACTTTTAAAGCTATAGGGAAAATTACAACGACTCGTTAATAAATAAACCAATAAAGTATCACGAGACGTAATTAAATCGTGAGGCTGAACGCATGATATACACCTTTCCCTAGAACTTAAAGTTTTTTTTTGGAGGTGTGGACTTTAAGTACTGACAGAGGTACTGATTGGGTCGACCGGTCAACTGCGACAAATCTGCTATATCCCCTTCCACGTCTCTTAGCAATGTGCACAGTTTCTCGATTCATTTCATACGTTTGGCAACGTGTTTACTGTTCTTTCTTTGTTCAGTACATTATAAACGCATTGTACTCTTCTTACATACGGAAATCTCGACCCAAGACTAACCTATGCCAGCCCTTAGTATATCGCTTTAGTGATGGGTTGTTATTTAACTATCTGTTATTTTATAACAATTATTTAGAAATAACATAACGCAACCGTTACTGCTTTTAAAAAATAACAGATATAAAATAACGACAGGCAGAGATCGAGTGTTCGTGAAACGAAGTCGGCGCTCTGCACCGCCACGAAATTCGATGCTGCTCGAAGCAATTCCAAAAAACAACTAGTATGGATGGAAAACCTATTATTTCGACAACCATCGATACAGGCGGCGAGATACAACGGACAACGGAGTGGGGTATGCGCTACGGCGCGGCGCGTCGTGTTGGGCTGACAACAGCAAAAAATAATAGGATATAAAAGAAGCAGCTTTTTTGAAACAGTTGCGGGCATAACGCCTGGCTGTCGAGATAACAGGAGTGGGAAAGGAGCGCTGCTGCATCGGTCGATTGTCGATGGAGGCTCGCAACGGGTTGGAGAATAACGCATCAGTTGTTTTAGCTATGTTGTTTTTTTACCTGTTACGAGCATAACAGAACGGCGTTCGAGATAATCGGAGGTTTGAAACAGGTTGGAGAATAACGCATCAGTTGTTTTAGATACATATTGTTTTTCAACCTGTTACGAGCATAACGGGCGGAGGTCGAGATATTATGGCGCTGTATGTTTCAATACTTTGTTATTAAGTTTCAATATTTAAGTATTTATTTATTCTGAAAAATTTTCAGAATAATATTTTAAGATTTTTTAAAAATGTATACAGGGTGTTTTGAAAAATCTGGTCATTGATTAATCACGATCCTGCTTAAAGCCCTTGACGTAAAAAGCTGATTTTTGGAAAACGGATTGACTTTAGGGTGTAGAGGTGCGATAAGAAGGGATTTTTCGAAACTCAAATTCTAAGGGGGTGAAACCACCCTCAAATATTAGAATATTTTTTATTTAAAAACTGGTGAGTTTTTCGAAAAAACTCTTAAACACGTATATTTTATTTTGTTGTTTTACATATTTTGAGATTTTTACAAAATATATACAGGGTGTTTCATAAAATATGACCACTGAGTAATCACTATTCTGCTTAAACTGCTTGACGTTTAAAGCTGATTTTTGGTAAACGGATTGACTGTGGGGTGTAGAGGTGCGATAAGGAGGGGTTTCTCGAATCTCAAATTCCAAGAGGGTGAAAACGCCCCTCAAATATTACAATATTTATTATTTAAAAAACGGTTAGTCTTTCGGGAAAACGATTGGACACGCATAATTTATTTTGTTTTTTTACATATTTTGAAATTTTTTAAAAAATAATACAGGGTGTTCCAAAAAGTTGAGTAATTGATTAACCACGATTCTGCTTAAACTGCTCGACGTTTAAAGCATATTTTTGGCAAATGTGAGAAAATTTTATCCAGTTTGTATGTTAATGGAAATTCTTGCTTTGCTTTATCATCACCATTACAAATTAATAATTCGATGCGAACGAAGTCGCGGGTACAACTTAACAAGTATAGCTAGAGACGTGAGAAATATAAAATAAGAGACGCCCCCCGATGCGCAGTGGACATCCCACAAATTTGCTTCAATCAGATTTTTCGTAGCGTAACTGCATCTCTCTTCCGCCGAATGCGTTCTCTCTCTATCGTGTGCGCGACCGGTGCTATCCCCAAGTCTCTTCCTATATTTGTCAAACTGTACATGCTAGTTTAAGTGTAAAATTAATTCGAACTCTAGTGTGTAGTTGGTTTACTTATGAAGAATATACTACACATTTTCTTATATTGCTATTTTTTGACCGCAAATGGTAAAATCATAACGAAGAGCTTCTCGCCCGTCGAGTGAGATGCACCCTGTACACTGCTACGCAATTCAGAATCTACGCGGATCGAGGGGTAGGGCGTAGGTAGATCGGAATTTATAGATATAGACGAGTGGCGGCATTTTGGCTTTTTTATATCGCAATTTGTAAACAGCGCTTATTTGTAAACAACCCCCGTTTTTAGAGAGGTATTTTAGATAACAGTCGATATTTAGAAATGTTATGACACCCTGGAATAAATACGTTTAAAATAAAGTATACGGAGGGTACCGCTTAAATTCCTGTCCCGATATTGAAGGATGGCTATAGAATTTCAATGCATTTCCTACATAAGTCTATCCTTGGTTTGTAGGAGGTTTCACTAAACAAGGATGAACCTATGTCTTGAACATTCGACTCGATTTTCTGTCCTCCTTCAATACTGGGACGTAAATCCTCTCATTGCTCTTATGGGGAGGCCGTCGTATATTTTATTTAAACGTATTTGCCCTGGAAATACTACCACCGAGCACGTCATTGTTGCAACTGCGTTAATACGCCTGGCGGTGACCGCCTCATATTCTTTCAGATATTTAGCAATAAAATAAAGAAACCTGTTATTTTTAAGCTGTTATTTTAAGCTGTTTTTTATAAATAACTATAACAGTTTCAACTGTTATCTAAAAATAACAGTTTTGCCCATCACTATATCGCTTCTTTGATTTTAATAAACATAACATAAGTAAAACTTAAAAACAAACTAAAAACATTCACACAGAAAGCTTTTTGGTTTTACCTCATTAAGTAATTGTTAATTTGAAGTGTGACATTATATAATGCCATTTTAACAGAACGTCAACGGTTTATAATAGACATACATATCTGTTAAAAAAACTAAAGCGTTTATGAATAGTTGGTATTTAGATTTTAAATATTTTTTTTATTTGTTCTTTGATTTTTTTTTCTTTTTTTTTTCTTCCCTGAAATGTTAAGCATTTTTTGTCATTTCTTTTTCTAGTAGTCTATACCCAGAATTCTTTTCAAATTTAAAAAAAAATATATTACCCCATGTTCTTTCTCCTGAAATTTCATGACAGTATCTAAGCTTTGCAATATTTCCAGTTCTTGTATTACCCACATTCTGCATATTTTTATGTTTGTAAGTTTACAGCAATTTTAATTGGTCTTACGGATTTTTTCTGTGAGAATTTTGACCATAAACGTACAGTTGCCAAAATTCTTGAACCACTATTACCATTATTATTGTTTCTATATAATTTTTATATGTATATTTTTTGTCAGTTAACAGTACTAAGTTTGAGAAAACACCACAAGTAAAGAGGAAAAAAAATAGAGAAAGAACGGTAGTAGAAGATGTAGATGTAGAAAGCTTCTCGGATTCGTCAGATCAAACTCTACACACCATTATAGAAGCGTCAGAACCTGAGGTAAGTTCAAAATTTGTTCAATTGATCAAAAACTGATAACAAATAAATTTGATAACAATTATTGTTCAAAATCCTTTAAACTTTTTTTTATCACCAAATTCATTAAAACTGATTATTGATGATGCCGCAAGATGTACACTTAACAATATATTAACTGCTCTTTTGTCTTCTTTAATAGTTTCTTTAACTGATTTTAATCTATATATACCGGGTGCGTCTAAAGAGTGGCTCAACCTAATAACTTTTTTATTTTTTTCGGAGAAAAATACGAGATTTGGTATGTTAGTATATGACATAAATTAGGATTTATTGACGTGTTCAATTGTTTTTGGTCACGTTCTGTTTCACCGGAAATGACTGTAACTTTTGATTTTTAAATGGCACCTCGTCGGTATATTTCTACTTTATTTGATAGAAAATGACACATATGTCAACTTTTGACATTTTCGCATATGGCTTAATTGAAATTGTAACATGCGGTTCATAACGAAAATTTGACTCGAAATACCAAGTGTGTGGTACCAAATTATTCGTAAAAAAATGTTTTTTTCCAAATATGCTAATGAGCCTCACTTGTTCCATTTGAAAAAATTGAGATATGATTAAAAATACGATTTGGACATCTTTTAACCGACCAGCACAAAACACGAAAAACATTAGGCGACCAAATATATTTTTTCAAGGCTCCTTGATTAAAAATTAGTGTTTTTAACACAGTCATGGTACTGTAGATTGAAATTTAAAATACGATTTTTTTTAAACAAAAATGTCAAAAGTTAACATATGATATGTCATTCTATTCAGAGTGTCATTTTCTATCGAATAAAGTAGAAATATACCGAGGGTGCCATTTAAAAATCAAAAGTTGTAGTCGTTTTCGGTGAAAGAGGAAGAGACCAAAAACAATTGAATACGTCAATCAATCCTAATTTATGTCATACTAACATACCAAATCTCGTTTTTTTTATCTGAAAAAATAAAAAAAATATAGGTGTGGGCCACTTTCGAGACGCACCCGGTATATCAGTTGTACTAACTAGAATTTTGTTTTTAACAAGTTAGTGATTAAAAGCAGTTAAAATAACTTATTCATCATCTGTTATTTATAAAGCAATATACAGGGTGGTCCGAATTATACAGGGTGGCGCACCTCATTCGCCTCGGTTAATTATACAAAAACGGAAAGATGTAGAAACAAAATATTTTACGGGTATATGTGGGAAGACAATGTGCATTATTTAAAATTATTTTGATATGTACAGGGTGTATGTCAGAACTAAGATCCATCCAAAGTTATATTTTTTCTTATGGAACACCCGGAATTATTTATTTTATTTTTGATTTCTAGAGTATAAAATAAAGCATTTATTATAAGGGTTTAATATGTCTACAAGCTTTGGTTTTTGAGATATTTAAAGATATTTAAATATACATGCTATAATAAAAAAATTGTCAACACCCTGTACATTACCTTTCAGAATTAATTGATGTGTAAAGACAAAGAAAATAAATTTTACTAAAAAATTTTGTTGCTTCCTTAAATATATACCGAGGTATCAAAAATTGCTGGTCTATTTTAAATATTCATTTTGCATAAAAACTTTGTTATTTCAAATGCAACACTATGTATTTTTTAAAATAAGTCGAAGCAGATTTAAATGCTCTTTCAAACTATATTAGGGTTTCCAATACCTATCTGGCTCAGATTTTGAATAAAAAGCGACTTTTCAATGAAATCGCTGGTGTCGCCATGGCAATTTTCTAGTGACAGTAGCTGTGACAGTAGTAATTTAGTTTGAAAATCGACATTAGTTTATGGACTTTATATAAATTTATAATAGTTTACTTTTATTTAATTTACCTACAATAGTTTAATAAGTATTTATTATGTTATCAAGAAAAAATGAAGAAGTAGTTCCTTGATTTATATTACGATGACTTGTAGAATACAGGGTGGCCCATCGAAAACGTTCCGCAAGGCATAACGGCCAGGGTATTTTTTTTTCAAAAAATCCAAAAACACGTCAATTTTGTTTGTGAGGGGGACAACTTTTGCATCAAAAATGATTGCAAAATTTTCAACCCTCTAAGCGGGGGTGTCATCCCCCAAATTTTTTCAAAGGGGAAGGGGGGTTAAGTGGCGTCGCAATGAAAAGGGCTTTCTATTCTCTATATTTCCCCGCTTCGTTTTTAAAAATCGGTCGAGTCATTTTGAAAATATGGATTGAAATTTGAAAAGTACTTTTTGCAAAAAAAAACGCATAAATTGAATTAATTAAAAAAAAACTTACCTTATTAATGAAGCAAATGCTGAAAATGTTGCCCGTCAACCTCCATACAGTAATACAAATTATTTTCAACCCGTTCTAGAACATTCTGAAGAACTTGCGGGGTCACTTCACTATCCAAACATCAATAATTCGTCTTTGCAGGTCTTCTAATGAGGCGGGTGGAGTGCTATACACTTTACTTTTTAAGTGTCTCCATAGAAAAAACTAAAGGAGTCAAGTCGGGTGACCGGGGAGGTCCTCAATTGCACCCCTTCGTCCTATCGACCGACCGGGAAAGGTATTGTTTAAATATAATTACGCACATTTTGAGAGTAATGTGGAGGTGCACCGTCTTGTTGAAATATTAGTTCCGCTTCAACGTATCCAGGATTGTTCTCTATGATGTCACTTAGGGCTGGGTCGATGGTATTTTCCAGTAAATCCAAGTACATATCACCTGTTAGATTTCCAGGAAGAACAAAAGGACCCACAATAGAATTTCTAAAAATAGCAGCCCACACGTTCAATTTCTGAGGGTTTTGTGTGTGCATCTCGTGAAAAACCTTGGGGTTGTCCTCAGGGGCCCTATTCTGTATGTTTTTCGGTTTCGGATCCGAAAATTCGATTCGGTTCGCTACCGAACGATAGAGCTGCCGAATGTTACGTTCAGTAGCGCGCATCGTGATTCTGTATCGCTTTTCGGTAACCGTTCGGTTGGGTTTCGAAGCAACCGAAAAACAATCATGATTAGAGCATGACAGTAGGGCGTGATAGTGACAGTGACGCTTTCAAATTTTGTATATGTTCAAATTTACCTTTTTATAACGCTTCTGTTCAACTTTTTCTAAAGGTTTGAGGATAAGTGATGATGACAGATTTACAGGTAAATAAGATCTTTTTTCCAGAAGGAGTAAGTAATATTAAATATTCTTTTAGGCACCGAAGGGAACCCGTGTGACTGTGCAGTAGAGAGAAGTTTCGCTTCGCTTTATATAAGTACATGAAAATTTTGCAGAAAAAAAGGAGAATACTCGCTGTTGAATCTTCTTTGGCAATATAGAAATAGAAAAGCCAAGCAGTTGCGAATGCAGCAACTGCCATTGCAAATACAATGAAGATGTAAATCTGATAAACAAATATACTTTTAAAATATACATAGTGTACAGAAACGTAAAATATACTTTTTTATGATGATAAGGATTTTGTGGCTTCATTCTCTGCGTATATGATTAATAGTTCATTTTTTCTTTAGTAACAGTTATATTAAAACTTGTGTTAAAACTTAATTGTATTCATTCTAAATTAAAAAAGCCCCTAATAAATAATCACAATATAAATGTAATAAAATACAACATGTTAATAAAACGAAAGTATATGTTTGGTACTCTTTTTAGCCCGTTAACCAACATCTGCGCACTGATTATATCCATATTCCTGACAAATATTACAAATTTTCACTTTATTCAACACTTTACAGCTATCATTACTACTATTTAAATGATAATTTCGAGTGTATCGTAAATAAAACCTTTGCAATAACACCATAGAATAACACGCAATTTCTAGCCCTTTTTCGAAACTGTCAAAGCCCTGACAGAAAAATGAATTGTTGAATAGAATAATTAATTATTATTAGTTACCAAGACAATTAGAGCTTTCGGTAAGAGAACCGAGGATTCGGTAGGGTTTCCGTTCGGTTCGGAGCTACGGACTAGCTTTATGTGCTACCGAATCGAATATGTCGTCACAACCGAACAAATTCTACCGAATCGATCGGTAAAATACTTACAGAATAAGGCCCATAGACAAACAAATAAAAAGAGACTAGCAAATTAAATGGCAAAGAGAGGGACAACGTTCCCGTCATGTTCCCGTAGCACAACTCAGAACGCAAAATTTCGTTCTATTTATGTTGATCTGCGCAATGCGTCTATTGCGCCCACTATCTCATTCTAACATAACAAGAGAGAAAGAAGCAGCCATATAAAACGTAATTTCTAAATAGAAATTAGAACAATCGCCTTTCGTTTTCGTCATCATGACAACCAAGATGACTGTGCAAGATGACAACATCATGACAATTTGTCGTGTTAATTTTTCTTTTGGTGATTTACCTTTTTTTCTAAACTCTCCATTTTATTGACTTATGAATATGGATAGGGAACAAATTCCTTTGTTCCATATAGGTATTTATATTTTGTTACTTATAATTTTAGGTTATACTATTTGTTATTTTATTTGCTGCAGGAGCCAGTATCATCTATTTTCTATATGTATTGGTGCCCCCTTTCTCTGATAGATATGTTAAAGTCACCCGACAAAATAAAAGTAAGTAGTTATATTCATCATCTTACTAATAAAAAAGTAGAAGTAGTAGTGTCAAAAATATTTCGAACCTCTCTTAACATAACAAATTAATACAATTAATTTTTTTCATTTTTTGGGTAGGTAGTTTATAGCTGGTTTATAGTAACCAGAAACTTTATTAATATACCTATTTTAGTTTTTATTAAATTTAATTTATTTATTTTGTTTAGGATTAAAACTGGACTTGAAAATGGTTCAGGATCATGATTCTCGTAAAGTCTTCTTTGCTTGGATATTCACTTTGTTATTGCAATTAGGCAGTTTTTTTTCGAAAATGAGATTTTTTTAAAAAATTGGCCGATCGTTTCCATGCAACAGTCAGTTCTTCTGCAGTTAAAATTGGTAGGTGGGTGGAATAAACACTGTTGTTATTATATTATAAAAAGTTTATTTATTTTTATGTATAAATAAATATGTTTATAAAACAGTACAATTTTTGCTTTTTTTATAATTTCCCTTATAATAGTAGTATTCTTTCGTTCTAAAAGAAACTGCAAATTTTCACTTAAACTGATTTATTCCCTACATCACGTTCCCTTTACGTGGTATAGGGATTAAATCAGTTTAAGTGAAAATTTTCAGTTTCAGAATGAAAGAATACTACTAATAATGGCTAATTTATATTTTCCGCCAGCCAGAATGTGCGATAATGTCTTACGATACGTTTTATACCTATCTCTTTCTCTTTCATATAAAGCACACATAATAAAGAAAGATAGCCATAAAGACGTACGTCCTGCCATGGTCCTGCTAATTGGTTTCAAAATTGTTATTCTGAGTTGCGCTACGGGAACGCGGTCCCACTCTTTACCATGAGATTTGTCAGTCTCTTTTTATTTGTTTGTCTATGATAAGGCCCCAGCCCAGTACCGACAGTTGTGCCGATTAACTACACCGTTCAAAAAGAAAGTACACTACCTAACCTGATCGTTCAACCTTGTGGAAAGTGAAAAAATGCTTAAACATCTAGAAATATTAAAAAAAGACAGCAAATTGGTCGAAGGAATTTATCCTTATTAGTTACTCTGATAAATGTTTAATAAAGTTTTCAAATTTCAATCCTTCATATTTTCTCAACGACTTGACCGATTTTCAAAAACGAAGCGGGAAAGTATAGAGAATAGAAAGCCCTTTTCATTGCGGTACCACTTGACCCCCCTTCCCATTTGAAAAAAAATTAGGGGATGACACCTCCGCTTAGAGGGTTGAAGATTTTGCAATCATTTTTGGGGCAAAAATTGTCCCCCTCACAAACAAAATTGACGTGTTTTTGAAAAAAAAATTGCCCTGGCCGTTATGCCTTGCGGAACGTTTTCGATGGGCCACCCTGTATAGAATTTTCTATAAAAGAGCCAATTATGGTAAATTCATTTTTTTCACTTTGTGACGATTTTTCTGTCGTTACCCAAATAGAATGAAAAAAAAAGTCCGTTGCTCAGGGTTAGAGGAAAGTTGGGTTCGTAGGTAAAGCTTCTGACTCACAGTGACTTTCTAATGTTGTTAAAAAATAAAAAAAATGATAATATATAGGCTGCAGAGATTTTAATATTGATGTTAAGAATTCAAATAGGTATGGTCAAAGACAGTGAAAAGGGCGCCACTTACTTTGTTTATGAGAGTGGTAAAGTAAGAAACCAAAAAGAAAAATACGATATCACAACATAGCTAAAATAAAGTAATCAACAGCATTAAGGGTCTATTATGTTTATCAGGAATAAAAGTCAGAAATAACTATCCAACATTAAACATTTATTGAAAACGAACACAAGTATCATCAATTAGTCACAGTGATCCCAATAAAACCGCAAGTTATTTTAAATAGATTCGAATTTAGTAACTGTATTCTTTGAACTAAGTAAGCTACTTAATATAAAAACAGATGAAATTTATCTATGTCTCAATACGATGATATTTCGAAACATGTCGTGTACAAAAACCTTTAAAATGAATACGTGTTAATAATTTTCATATAAAATATCATAGCTAAGTAAGAGTGTACTGTACGAATCAAATTATAACTTATAACGTTAAATAAAAATAATTTTGACTACAATATGTGGGATAAATAGTGATAATTTACCAGGTTATTAAATCTGTTGTCTCAAAATTATAAAATAAAAGCGTACCTTGTGTATCAAACTTAAGACTTATCTGTATATAGTTTCTCATGATGTAAACAGGTAGGTAGGTATTCTCCAGACTAACAGAAGTGGATGCAGATGACTATGGCAGGAGAAGTCTTCGATATCAGCCAAAAGAACGATTGTAATGTCAAGAACACTGTCTTAAGGTCTGCATAGGTCCATACAAAATGAAAGTGGGTGAAACATACAATAATTACTGCATTATTACTGCATACCATGTGGTAATTACTACTTGAGTACCATGTGGTAGTTACTCTATAAATAAAAAAATAGTTCTCAGGACAGATACTCAATAAAAAAAAACAACTTACGGTCTGAAAATCAGCTTTACATAAATATATTCAAACCATATGCCGATCCAAACCAGTAATTAAATACTCAAATAAACGAAATAAAAAACGGAAATAACTGAAATAGAATTTAGTTAGATAGGGCTATATAAAATGGCGGATAAACTTACGGTGATCATTCCAAGAAGAAACCAAACAAATGCGATCTATACTCTGGATTGCATACTTTACAAGGTTTTCAAATTTCCAAATCGGATACCCATGCAATGGAAATCGAAAAGTGGATTCAGAGTGCTTTTCACTGAAAAATTTGTCGGACGCCGAAACACGCGTTTTCTTCAGATCCAAATTTTCAGAAAAAAAAGACCCTCTTCTCAGTTTCAGAACCGAAACTCAAAACCTTTTCACCACAGACAAAATGAGAGAGAAAAAAGTGATACCATATGATCGAAATCATTAGAACAGAAAATCGCGCAATCCACAGCGAAGTGAGATTCGGACAAGTGAAATGCAATTAAGGAAGTTTGGTATATAGCGAATAGATGGCGCTAATAAACAAGATAAGTGAACTGTAATAAATGAAGTTTGACATCTAGCGAATAGATGCGCTAATAAAAATTAAATATCGAGACAAGTGAGCTGTAACAAATGGAGTTTGGTATCTTTGGCATCTAGCAAATAGATGGCGCCAATACTAAGAAATTTAAATAAAAATAGATTTTTAAATTCAATTTTATTAAAAGAAATAAAAAATGCTACAACTTCCAACGACAGGTTTCTGCCTAATAGGTTTTTCATATATCACACTATCAGCTCTGCGAAATAGAAAAGGTAGTTTATCAAAGGAACGCTTATCAAGACAATTCCTATTTGGATATCTTTGAGCATAAACCCTTCAGGCCAATATCAATTTTCCTCACAAAATAAAATCACTAGTTACATATCCATTCCTTCTGCCAGCAGATACTGCTTCATTTTTCTTGAGAAAATAATAAATACTTATTTATTGAACTATTGTAGGTAAATTAAATAAAAATAAATTGTTATAAATTTAAATAAAATCCATAAACGAATGTCGATTTTGAAAATAGCTACTGTCACTAGAAAATTGCCATGGCGACACCAGCCATCTTGAAAGCCATCTTGATTGCCATTTTATTAAAAAATCGCTTTTTATTCAAAATCTAAACCAGATAGGTGTAGGAAACCCTAATATAGTTTAAAAGAGAATTTAAATATGCTTCAACTTGTTTTATAAAATACAGTGTTGCATTTGAAATAACGAAGTTTTTATGTAAAATAAATATTTAAAATAGACCAGCAATTTTTGATACCCCTGTATAAGTTTAAGGAAGCAGATTTTATAGACTTGGTAATTTACGAAGATGTTAAACATTTACATAATAACACATTAATTGATTTAAAAAAAAGTTTGTAATTATTATTTTCGTTATTTCCAGATGAGTTTACTTGAAGACTCTCAACAAAGCGTTAGAAGAAGTTCTCGAAGAATAAAAGTTATTACTACCTTATCAGATTCAGAGTAAGTATTGCATTCGATATCTTTGGGAAACTACAATGATTATATTGGAGACTTTTGACACACTTAATATTCACTTGTAGTTTAAATGTATAGGTGCCTCATATTTTTGTTAGATATTCTATAGGCTTGGTGCATTTTCCGTCGGTGCTGCCCCCATCGGAGAATATCGTAAACAACCGGCATATATAAATACACAGGTTTAAATAGCGACTGTACGAAAAATAATTTATTATATAATTATCCTAAAAGTGTTAGGAAGTATAATTTGTGAAAATTCTAAAAATAAAAATAAAAACCTAAATCTTTGCTGAGATAAAAAGTTGATATATTCAGGTTTAATTTGTATTATAATTTATTATTCAAGCTAATAAAACATTTTAGATGAATTCAACTGAGTGTTTTATAGTTTCAATAACTGCACTAATATAAACTAAAATACATACTTAATAATTATGACAAAGGCCACGATTTTAATTTTATTTCAATGCGATCAACATCGGAACTGCGTGAAATAGAGAGCGAAAACTTCTGATTTCTGACGTATCGAGCGCTGCGGTCGGACCATAATCTGTTATGGTTCAAAATTTCACCGTAACTTATTTTACTTATTTTGATTATTTTTAGGAATTAAACTAAAACTTACTTGAATAACTTGAATAATAACGTTTAATTAGCTTACTTCTTAACTGTACATATAATTTCTAATAATATCTTATCTATAAGTCTCATCATCACAACAATTTCTTTGAGATGGAGTTGTTGATATAAAACCTCATTAAAATAATATCAATTTGTCTGTTTAAAACTACCTTTCTTTCTACAGTGGTTACTAATTCTTTATTTTTTAATTTTTTTTATATTACGATTTACAGACTGACGTTTCAATTGTTTGTCAGCTGATCGTGTGACACCGGCGTTGAAGGTTGACAGATGGATCTTTGTAAATTAGGTTTTCGATCTTTTTAATGGTTTTTTTATGATCGGAAAATGTATTAATAATTTTCCGAAGATATTATGTTCGTATAGGGATTATTATAATTTTATTATGATGTAATAAAATGTTTCACTCAATCCGTATGCATTAAATAAAATTTTATGTAAAATTTTATTTTGGGTCTTTTGTTTTACTGGTTGCCTGTGTTAAATTTTATGTTGGTATTTCTGACTTGGAATCGAGCATGTTCTGAGGATTTTGC